>NC_143394.1:1023750-1329166 GCF_980474605.1 Leiobunum rupestre
ATAAAATGCACTGTGGAAGGGTATCGAAAACCTGTCCTCTTAATTTACTGTCCATGCGCCAATAATCTCATTTAATTTTTAACGAACAAGGAGACTACCCGTGGTGGTTTTCACCGATTTTGTTGAAACTCGGGGGTTAGGGAGACCTAATGGAAGTATGAAAATAACCAAAGGAAAAAGTTGCAATTGGCTTAAGTTTTCCTATGGCAACCATCAAAAGTTTTAAAAAAATTTGAAAACTAATTTTTTTAACGCTTACCCAAAATGATAAATTTTGGGTAAAATTTAACAAAGATTTGGAAAAATAATTTTTTTTAACGCTTACCCAAAATTTAATTTTGGGTATATTTTAACAAAATTTGTCCAAATTGGGTAAACCTAATAAAATTTGTTAAAAATTAAGTAAATGTGATTAAATTTCTATAAATAATAATAATAATAATCAGCTAGGCTAATACCCAAGGCACCACCTTAGGCCTAAGTCATCAAGCGACTTTTGAAAAAATTAATTCAGGTGGCCGGGTTACAATGCGTAGGAGGGTGGTGGCAAGCCCTGCATGCCACGAGATCGAGCCAACAGCTCCCTACACTAACTAAAATTAGAAAAAAACGCAGAAAATTGGGTAAACACAAAAACATTCGTTAAAAATTGGGTAAACACAAAAACATTCGTTAAAAATTGGGTAAATGTGACTAAATTTCGATAAAATTGGATAAAGGTGATGAATTTCGTAAATAATTGGGTAAATGTGATAAAATTCGATGAAAAAAGGGTAATCGTTAATAAATTGAACGAATTTTAGTAACAGAGGCGAGTTGATAAGAACGGAGACTCGCGTATAATTATGTCATACTTATTTTAAGTTAGCTCCGCTGTATAAGTTTCTCAATTTGTTGGTTACGAAGACTAAAATGTGTATAATTTCAAATAAATAATTTACTTTCTATTCTAATCTTTAATCTGATTTGATAACTTGGTGTATCAACCCCGAGATGTAAAGTTAGTGCACGGAAAAAATTCAGACAATTTAATTTTCATTGTAAAACCCCTTGACACGATTTCATTTTGCAGGACCCTCGCTTACCCGATCTTAGGCGTTAAAGGAACTATATCTCCGAAAAAAAATATTGTACCGTCTTCTTTCTAAAACCATTGCTGTTTATTTAGGTTCGGTACTAGGGTCGACGTCTCAACGTTATAACATTTTATCGCACCGCTGCTTTTATATTGAACAAACTTCGTGAAGATCAAGATACCAGTGTTGAGATCCAAAGAAAAAAACCGTATACAGCAGTAGTAGAAATGATAATAAGTGACAATAAATGTTCTGAGGTAAATACCGGAGAAGAAACCTACCTACGCCTCATCACTTGAAATTGGAGATATCTTAGAAAACGCAAAATATTTTCCTGAGTGTTTCCAGATGTTTTTAAGATTTTTATTAACTAGTAAAGAAATTGAAATAAAAATTACATCTTTAGATCAAATGATTATGCAAGCTGTCAGACCTCGAATTTTAATTGCTTGGTATTTTAACTCAAAAACAAATTAGCTTTGAGATTGATTGTTGATGTATTGCACGTTATGGGATTCTCTCGCTCCTACGATAAAGTTCAACGGTTTGAAAAGTGTGCTGCTATAGAATCTCGAAGCAACATTGGTGAATTTACATCTGATTATTTTGTCCAGTATATGGTGGATATCGTTGACCATAATATGTGCGCAATAGATCCGAATGGGAATTCTATCTGCATTAACACCAGCGATAACCATCATAACGGAGGCCATGATAAAAAGTGTTGAGATCCTGACTACATTACAACGGCTAACAGGCAGCTATCAGGAAGTCCGGCAAATGAAAAAGTGGGAACGCCGAAAAAGATGCCGGAAGGAAGAAACTGAAGAAATAACTTGGGAAGTACGTAAAATCTTCCCACCACGAAGCCCGAGTGGAGATGGCCAGTCGTTTTTGATGACCTGGAAGGCTTCTCGCGATGTTGTGGTTTGAGCGTAGATAGCCCGGACGAAAGGAGATCTATGCCGTTATATACCTATCTAATATACATTTTCAATAATTACGATTGCGCAAAGGGTTTATAAGAAAATCTTTGGGGAAACCGTCTTGAGAAAAACGTTCACGCGCTGTTATTTCTACCTCCCATTTTATTAAATTATATAATTTAAAAATTTTGAGTAGATTGCAATCAATAAATAAATATTTATTTTTCTTGAAAAAAGTGTGCATTTTTTTACTTAGAAAATTTAGATAAGCAAGAATATTGGTTTCCTCATAAGTGGCATAATTACCCTAAGTGTGCCAATAAGAGCCTTTCTTATAGAAAATCTTCATAGGGATTGCGCTATTCAGACCAAAGAAACGTATGTCTCGCGAATTCCGTTACAGTACCCTATATGGTCTTTGTAATGTCTCCCGCCGCAGATGCCACTTCGCGAACACAGCCATGACGTAAATTTCATCACTGAAAAAAGTGCCGTCATTTCCGTTAAACAAGGTGCCATTGTAAAATTTATCATATTGACACTCTTAAGGTAATCATGCCACTTATGATAGGGTCAACTAATAATATAAAATCATTTTATTTTCCGGCCGACGTCAGTGACTGATGAAAAGTGTATTTTTTATATATGTATTTATACTTGTGTTTCCCAGTGTCATTTTCAAGCTAAGCCTAAGTTAGCGAGCGAATTCCTAATTCAGGGAAATATTTTGGTTACTCATGTCCCGCTGCGACGAGGAGTCCGGTCGGACAGGGGTACACACGCTTCAGTGTAGCGCGCGTGCGGCACCGCATATCTAAGGTCATCTGTCGACGCTTTGGTCAGTGAGCCAACGAGTATTAGAAACCCCAAATATAGACTGGCATTTTTTTTTTGTCAAGCGAGTCCGAGAGAATCGATTCGTTTCAGTGACGCGCTATTACTATTCCCAAACAAAAAATACTAACACATTCTGTTATGCATTATTATAGTCGCGTCTAGATTAGCTACAATGAGGGGGAAATGACCAAGTAATAGATTTAGATAGGGCATTTGGAAGGTTGAAGTGACCACTCACTTCAACCTCCGCCCGCCCACCAAATCCCCCCTAAAAGTTCATTCTGGCGTGATCGAGAAAAAAACGTTGCTTGTGAGAGGGTGGCGTAACAATTTTATTCTAAGTCAAAGGGCCGCTACACTGTTTAAGGGAATCATTGCAGTAGAAGAAGGGCAACGGTTAAGCTCAATTTTCTTAATACACACCACTAACGTCGTAAGTGCTGTCATTTAATCGACGACTATCAGGTGTTTAAAGTTTTGGCAGGCGTAAAAATGATGGAACCAGATTAATACGAATTGACTTATATTTATTTCGGCGATTACAAAATATATAATGTACATAAAAAAAGTGAATCAAGCGGAGAGGCTTTAGCTTGGGTGTCCCTCTTCGTGGACAACGAGAGAGATCTAGGGCTAGCTTTTCAGCCTAATACTTCCCAGATCGCTCGCTCTTGGTAGGCTTGCATTTTCAGCCTTAATAATTCCCAGCAAGCGCTCCGACGAGAAAACTGAATCCCTCGGACTAGCGTTCGGTCCTTTTATACCGGCGAGCGTCTGACGGAGTTTTTTATTTTCCGTTGATTCCCGATATTCAAAGGCGCGGGGCTTCGATGTCCCTTCTGCCTCTTTCTCGTCCTATGCTGCGGCGTTTCTATGTCTGTCCCTGGATGCGACAGCTCCCCTTCCGAAAAAGAGCCGTCTCGGCAATCCATTGTGTCTGATGAAAATAGTTCGTTTATGTAGTCGACCTGATCTGTGATGAAAGTGTCGTCGATCAAAGTGGTAGAAGATTCCAATGGCTTGGGGGAAGATAAAGCGAACAGTTGGCGTTCTTGACGGCGTTGATCCCGTCGGTGGCGTTTATTAACATGGCCTAGAACTCCGGTGTTGAGCGATGCGTTCGATATTAGTTGTTTGATATGGGCATTAATACGTTGCCGACGGCGCTGGACGGATGGTTTCATTGCGTTGGTGGACAATGGATTGGGTAGAGAAGTTGACCGTTGTCCGTCAAACGGGGCGTATACCGTGGATGTATGAAACAAAGTTATGTATTTGTACCCCGCCGTTCCGCTAGGCACTACGGCGGCCCACAACAACTATAAGGTTATGTATTTGTACCCCGCCGTTCCGCTGGGCACTACGGCGGCACACAAGACAAAGAGTCATGCCGGACAAAAATGCACTTTGCGAAACAAACGTTCGGCCAGTGAGACAGCCATAAAGACAGGCTCACATATGGCAAACAAACGCCCTCATCAAGGCCCAACAAAAGGCGACACCATGGGCTGCCCTAATTCCCACCCTCGCACAGCTGAGGACTAGAGTGACTTTCTCTTCCACCACAACTATCCTCCCCAGTAGGATATTGAATGCCGAGTATGGAACACCCCCGAGGTCCCAGTCACCCAGCGCCCCGAGCACGTGACACCCCAAGGACTCCAGTGACCCAGCAAACCGGGTGTGGACCGCCCCCAAGAGCCCCGCGACTCCGAACGCCGGGTGTGGAGCCCCTCAAGAGCTCCAGTGACCCCATCAAACCACTGGATAGGAACAGTGTACCTGTGCAAATAAGCCGCAGGTTATTAGCCATACGTTGCCCGGCTCTCGCCACGAGGAGGCTTTGCAGTCAGGATTTAAGAGAGCCAGGCCCACAACGACTGGTGAAATATGGAATGGAAAAAAACCTGTTATGGTAGACCGAGGAGTTGACCAACGAATTTCCCCCTGGAAAGGGAATAGTGTGGGGCCAGTGGAAGCGCTCTTGTGTCCCATTGCGAAGGTCGACTCTTATTGGAGTTCACGTACGATATAGGGGTTGAATACGGGGTGAACGGGTGGTGGAAATTTGAGAACCAATCGATGCAGAAACCTCGGTGAAGTATTCGGTAATTTACGGAGATACCTGGAAACGAACTCGGCGCTTGTCCTCCTCGAAGCTTTTCCGATTGACGTATGGTTTCAAACGTTCAACGGAAACTATATCGGTCTTTTTCGCCTTTAACGAACGTCCCTCGTAGTTATTTTCTGCTGTTTGACGAGTTACTTGGAATGACCCGGCGTATTGATTTGAGAGTTTTCCTGATGGGCCTGGAACCCGACGGGGGTTTTAAGGAACACCAGATAATCCTCCTGATAGGGGACTTCACGACGGTGGAGATCAGTTCGTTCCTTATCCTTACTCTGGACGAAAGCGTGGCGGTCGGCTGCCAGGGTGCGGGCACGATGAGCAAATACAATATTTTCAAAGCCGAATTGGGTCTGCAGTGATGACGAAGTTAGGTTCATTGAAGCGTCTAGTCGTAAATCGGCGTCGTAGCCATGCAATAAGAAAAATGGGGTGTATCCGGTAACAGCATGTAGGGAAGTATTACACGCAAATACGATGAAAGATGAAAATCGATCCCAAACCCTGTGGTTGCTCGATACGTACGCAGCCAACTTGACCGCTAGGATTATATTAAACCACTCAGTGAGCGCATTTGTCCGCGGATGATAAGCTGTGGGACGTTTATGCTTGGAGGAGGGAAGTATTCTGGAGTGGAAAATCCCATAGCGGTAATAAGAACGTCCTTTCCCGCCTATTGCTGTTAGAATTACCCAGACTACCCCGGTTTTTGGTCAGACGTCAGCTTTATCTGCCATCATTCTGGCTTGATGACGTCCGACCCAAAAGGGCATGATGGGAATTTTACAAAGCCGCAGGTGGCGCCCGACTTTTCCACTCCAGAATACTTCCCTCCTCCAAGGTTTATGGTGGACGGAAAAGAGTTTATTTACTTCTGCCATGAGGTGATTCAAGTTTTCCGATGCACGATCCATGATTAATTCTTTAAGTGCACCGTAATAAAGCATGACATTCTGCATGGAGAATTTGGCAAATTTTTCGACGGTCCCTCAAGGAATGGCTTTGGCGACGACCCTACGAGTGAAATAATCGTTACACACAACGATGTGGACATTACCATCATTTGAGGGAACTGGCTGAGTAGGTGGTATCGGCTGGAGTAGATCACCTGGCTTTCTTGGGTAGAGTTGGTGACACGGCACGCAGGATTGAACTTTATTAGTAACTTGAGCCAGCAGTTTGGGCCAGAAAAAACGGCTGCGGATGCGCTGCCAAGTCCGGTTGAGGCCGAGCTGACCGGCGGTAAGGTCGTCGTATAGGGTGAACAAAATGACATTCCGTTTCTCCTTGGGTGCTACTTAAAAAGACTAAATTCGGTCGTCGGTTCGGACACGGCGAAAGAGGAGACCGTTGATCAGTTCGAAACAGCGAGCTGATTTAATAAGTTGTCTCACGGCAGTCAGAGGTATATTTTCTATCCTTTCGCTGCAGAGCAGGAATGTCGAATTCGGACAGGTCAAGAGTATGTTTATCGGTAGTGGTGGTAAGCAAGAGTTCGTGAGAAGCTGAAGCTTGTTCGAACGGAGTTCCGCATCCAAATATTGGCGGCCGTTTTTATACTGGATCGTGAGATAATATTCTTGGAGCGCCAGAGACCAATAAGCCAAACGCCCATTATGGTTTTTCACCGGAATAGCCAACATAAGCCATGGTGGTCGGTAACAACGGTAAGTGGACGACCGTAAACATAGGGACGGAATTTACTAGCTCCTAAGATAATGGCGAGACATTCTCGCTCAGTGGAGCTGTAATTAATCTCGGCGGAATTTAAGAGGCGGCTGGAGTAGGCGATGACGCGTTCTTGGTTATTGATTTTTTGTTTTAATATAACAGCTACCCCTTAGGCTAAGGTGTCAGTATGCAATTCAAAGGGCTCGTCCCATTGAGGATGATGGACTATAGGTGTGCATGGACACGAGACAATCACGAAGGTGGTCAAATGCTTGTTCCGCGGATTTGTCCCATACGAAAGGGTTGCTCTTTTTGGTAAGATCCGTCCAGGGTTTAGCAATATCAGCAAAGTTTTTAATGAACTGCCGGTATTATCGGGCCAATCCCAAAAAAACGTTGTCCTTGCTTGACTGTCTTCGACGTTACCATTTTGGCCACTGCTTCTAGATTACGAGGATCAGGAGAAATAACCTGACCGTCGATGACGTGGCCTAGATAGCGGATGCAAGGTTTTGCAAATGAGCACTTGCTTGGCTTGATTTTCAAATTGGTCTTACCCAGGCATGCTAACACTAGGTCGAGGTGATATAAATACGAATCGAAGGAACGGTAAAATAAGACGATGTCATCGAGGTATGCCATTGGGATTTGCTACATCAGACTACACAGAGTTTTAGACATCAACCGCTGAAACGTTGGCGGGGCGTTACAAAGGCCCATCCCTCAAACTGGCCATCTGGCGTTACGAAGGCGGTTATTCTTTAGCGGATTCATCAAGCTCAACTATGAAGTAGCCAGAGGCCGAGTCCAAAGGTGGTGAAGAGTGTAGATCCCGCAAGACGGTCCAAGGTGTCGTCATTCTTGGTAGCGATTATGAGGTCTACGTTGGTTTGGTTGATGGTTTCGGGTAATGAGATTTGTTTGTTGGATGGACCAAGGAGGAGAGGGTAGGGAGTGTGGACGGTGTGGTGCCTCCTTCTACCACCATCGATCCCCATGTCCAGAGGTGTTACTTCTGTATCCATTAAGGTGCGGAGAAGAACTGTGGCCCCGCCGCCAGTTGGATGAATTAGGGTTTCGTTCAAATGGTGAAGCACTTCTGTTCCGTTTGTGGTACTCAGTGGCAGGCCGGAAAGATGTCCGTCCCTGGTATGGTAAAGATCCGCGGTTCCCTGAGTGGGAGCGGTCATTATGGGGCTGTAAAGTTTCCCGGCGGTAGGACGCGCAGTGATCCTTATTCCCAAATTTGTAACAGGATATGGTTGAGGGGCTAGGATCTCGTCGACGGGGCGATGATCGAAGACTATCCATGTCACGGCACATTTCCTTGATTTCCCGGCGGAGAGAATCAAGCACACCTCCGTCGTTGGATTGATATTAGTGCCGAAGCAACTGTCTGGGGTATAGGAACGCTGGATTTTTCGGCTAGTAGAGTAAGGAGTTCGATAATATTTTAATCGGTGCTGCTGGTGGTCGGTGGAGTTAATGTCGGTGCGGAGTTCAGCAGGTGTAATTTGCTTAGGAATTCCAGCGGCGTAGTTGGACATATAAAAACCAGCTTATCCCGAAGTTCGAGAAGAAGTCCTCCGTTGAGAAAATTAATATTATCGGAGTCAGCCATAATGGAATTTTCCAGAGAACACAAAGTCCTGGTGTCTCGATAATACTTGCGGCGAGTGGGCGGGTCGAAGCCATTGAATTCCGGTGCTAGGTTGAGTGTTCGGCAGGAGAGCCCAGGTGGAAGTTCGATTAATTCCGAGGTTTCAGAGAACGTCAACTACGTAGTAAATCTCGGTGTCAGCCGGAAAAGCAGGAGCGTGCGGTGCAGGGTGGAGGTTGTGGCTCGTAAGCGCGGTACGATCAATCCCGGCGCCTCCATAAGTGGTCAGGCGTAGAAATGACTAGTTGTTTAAATAAATAATTGGGAAACTAACATTTTTAAATCAAAAAACAGTATTGGGTTAAAAATTCATGAAATAAAAAAACCTAAAAAGATAATATATTGGGGGAGAGTTTAGTTAGAGTTGTGGAGAGAAAAACCCCCAGATAAACGAATCAGACCATGTTTTGTAATTTTTTTCAAAACCTGACTTTATTGAAAAACACAAGTAGGGTTGGGTCAGGTTGGGGTGCATAAACAAGGGATCCCAACTTTACAGATCGCTGTTCCGGTATGATCTCAAGTTTACACCGAGCTCCGAAGACAGTGGGTGCCAGTCTAGAGTTTGGGTTGCCAATTTGCTAGTGCATGGTGTTGAACCCTAATCTCATATCCGCTTAATTAACTGCAATAAAATCATTCCCAATCAACTCAATCATTAATAGTTAACTAAGAGGTGCAGCTATGCTCTTCTCAGCTCATTCCAAATTTTGCGGCTTAATTTGATTCTAAATGCTCCAACCCGTAAAAAATTTAGAGGAGCATCAAAATAAAAAAGTTATCACGCAAGGTGCTCATTGGGACCTCTGCTTATAAGTATCATGATTCAGATTTATAACAGTATTCTACTTGCTACTAAACATATTTAAAATCACGTTCCAAATTTTTTTATCTTTTGATTAGTTAAAATGCAATTTGAGAATAAATATTTCTGACCAGAAATACCACTTGTTATTGAGAAAGCCATTTTAATTTTAAATTAATTGTTTTCGTAAAAAATCTGTTGGGAGTTAATTTTACCTAGCATTAATTGAATTAAAATACACATTTCTGAACAAGTTTCCCCCCTAGTTGGCAGACAAAAATTACAAATGTGATTTGTCTGATCTATTGTATTTAAATACAGAAAGGAGGAGTGACTCAATTTTCAACCAATTGTTTTTAACACCGGTTGGGCCCTTTAAGTGAATAACAAACCCAGCAATTTTGTTCTTAAGTTTTTTGCTTGGAATTACTGCAATTTCTTCGTATATGCTTTTGTTGGTGTGAAAATTATACATTAATTGGCCTGCGGTGTAGTATTTTACAATGATAACAGTTTTTGTTCTAACACGACGCATGTTGAGTGTCTAAAACAGTGCCTTTTGTCAAACTTTTCATTTGAAAATTAATGTTAAGAAAGGATATTAATAAAAAATGATGATGTAATGTAAAAAAATATTGTAATCCATGTATTTGATTTAATGCATGTTAAAATTAACTCTACTTGGCAGTGGAATGAATCTTCACTAAAGCAAACAACTAAATGAATTAGAATAAATATTTCTGATCAGAAACTGCACTTCTTTATTGAGAAAACTAGTTCCATTATCATTTTAAATTAATTTATTTCTTAACACTCTGTTTCAGAAAATTGTAAGTGTAGACATTAAGACATTGCTTTTAAACAAATGACTTCAGCTAGAATTAAGTTAATTATAGAAATGAAACATTAATTAAAAGCATATTATACATGTGTAAAATTTCTCACCTTTCAAATCTTCAGTTTCATCACCCTTTTTGAAGTTCAGTGGAGTACTTGTATCTTCAATATTGAGATCCATTAAAATTTTCTTAGGAACATTATTGACAGAAAAAGGTTCATTTTCTTCAATTGATCTCTTTGAAGGAGACTGTCTTGGTTTACTTTTTTCATTATCATTACAAGCAGCATCAACTTGAGGAGTTGACTTATTTGTTACTAAGAGTAAAAAAAGTTCAGTTATTTTCGATAAAAACCTTTCTTATAAATAAGTTACCTAGCTTTTCATGTTTAGTTGGAGCACAAAGGCAGTAAAGGCATTTAAAATCATCACGTGTTGAAGGACTCATGTACTCCTCACACTCTCCTACACATTCTTTGCATTTTTCCCTGTTACACCCTCTGTTGTCTAACATTTTCTAATTTTCTTTACAAGGCTGAATCAAATGTATTTAACAAATGTTTCTTTTAAAAAAATTACTACGCAGTCAATTAGTTAATAGGGCAAATATAAATTTCAATTAAGCATTCAAGTGTTTGATTTTGGAAAGCTTATATTTCCCGTTCAAATCTTTAAATAACCCCCCACAGCCATACATACAGTGGACAATTTTTTTAAATAAATAGTCTACTTGTATATTGTCATTTTAAACTACTTATTGAATTAAAATTTGTTTTTAAAGGATAAATTAAAAGGATTTGATAATTTTTTCACTGTGTTTTACGGTTACCAAATATTTAAGTTTCCAACCCTGCTATGAGAGAAGTTTAAAGTGGGAAATCACTAGTGACCAATTTTAAGCAAAAATAAGCATGTAAGAAGAGCTTTCGCTGCGAATAACATTTAGTCCAAAATACGCTTTTTCGAGATATACTAAAGGTAGACAACAGTGTCTTGACAATGAAACACTTGCATCATATACTTGGGAGGACCCCTGGCTAGGTCATACAATTCGCAGCTAAAACGGTGGTTCTTCCATCCTCATTGTTAGCACTTCTAGGCAGCATACCAGAAGCCAAAATGTTCTAACTAAATTTAAATTGCACTGGTTCATAAGCTTGAATTAATAAAACCGGAATATTTGGGTGTAACATAATTTTTCTCATGAAATGTACTAATAGTTCTTTCTATAAATTTTTTATGCTTGCCCAACTTGTTAGACAAGGGTCCCGCCACGTCACGAAAACGTCATTTACTGGGGGAGTTAGGTATTTTTTTTAACCTAGGGCAATGTTCGGGTTAGAGAGCTTCACGTCGTATCTGATTACCAAATATTAATTAAAAGTAAGTCAGTCGATTATTTTACTTTTCTATTATTACATAATAATTAATAATATAATTTTTGTAGAAATCCCTCTCTTATAGCACGATGAAGATAAATTAATGCCCAGATTTTGACCTTGTTGGCTAAGCCTAGGTCAAAACAAATGCAGTTTATAATAGTATTAATCTAGTCTACATGAGTACCGGAGCTGTGTGCTAACAATTTTTTATTATCCTTGGTATTGTGATAATGAACTCGACAATTTCGAAGTAAGTTAACCCTTTTATAAATATATATACATATAAAACGTTTTCAATAACCATGATGTTGGTAATTTTAGCCGAAAGAAGTGCGATAAAGCTAAAGCTATAAACATTGCCAGTATAAATTTGGACCAAACAGCTAAAGATAGTGGCACAGATTTTCTAAAAAAAATCTATTACTAAACATCACGCTCCATTGTAAATTCAACTGCTACTACAAGCATATTCATTAAAAGCAAAGTTGAAGGTTCATTCCACTGCATTCTAAATACGACCTTGCTGTTAAATCAAGTACGCAAACTGTGTTAGTTGAATTAGTTTTGTGGGGCTGTAAACCCGGAGTAAGCGGTTATTGTAAGCACGTTGGAGCTGTACTCTGGTATATTTTAGATTGCAATGCCAAGATAAAGCCTTTGTACCTGATGACCAAGTGTGTACAGAAAAGACCCGAACATGGAGCGCAACCAAAACACAAGGAAGTCTATCTAAAAAATCGTTCGACACACTCCTGAAAAATCCTGCGATACTCTTAAAGAAAGAGCTATCTGTCGCTAAAATTACAGTAGTGATTTAGAAATAAAAACGTTAAATTCAATAAAAAATAAGTACTTTGATTAACATTTTTAATCTATTCATTTATCTTAGGATTACTAAGCCTTTGCTAAGTTTTGAATAAATTCATTTTTACACACCTTTATAGCACAAAAATTTATGAAGAACCTCATTTGTATATAAAGATATTGAATTTTGCCACTTAACACAATATTCAAAAAGATTTCACTTGGTTATTTACATAAAAATATCATACAACATATTTTTAGTCTGTTTTATGTAATTCATTACTTTGTATGCTATTTGATATTGTATAAAAATATTTATATTTTGATGCTCAAAATTAGCCCAAGTTGTGGCTTTTTGAGCAGTTTGTTTTGTTTTATTAATAAATAAAACTTCTCGACTATAACAGGCAAAAAATCAAAAAAACCGCTAAGCCGCTTAAAAAGTTTTTAAGAATTTCGTCAAATTTCGTCGAGCTTTAAAAATTTTCTTGCAAACGCGGCTGATGACGTCGTTCATGAAGCGTCGGGAACATGCTTTCTCTCACCCCATTTTCTTGCCCCCCGATTTTATAGAAAGAACTATTGGTACGGGCCAGGTATTGTCAAGCACATCAAAATCAACAGCAACTTTTAAATCTGCAAATTCTACTTCATAAGAATTTAAAAAAGGAACATAGGTCGAAACTTCAGCCTTGAGCACAACAAAAATTTTATTTCCAGAAAAATATAAAATACAATCAATTGTTGCAAAAATTGGCAACTCGCAGTGAACTTTAGCTAAATTAATACACGTTGACCCAGGTCTTTAAACATGGCCATGTAATGTTAATTCTTTAAGAAAGCATACAGTGTGAACATTTGCGATTATATTTTCATCAAAGAAAGGAGAACCAAGATTATTTAGATTATCATCTAAATCACAAATGCGAACTTCTTTTGAAATATTAGTTTCATCAAAACCATAGAGAAAATTTTCATTTGGTTTCCCAAAACAATTGTTTTGAAAAAAGCAACTAAGAAGCAAGTGATAACGGCAAATGCTTAAAGCAATGTTTTTAAAAGAACCCCATTTTCTTCCTTTAAAACAATAAATGTTGCTTCAAAACGCATGCGCCATTGGTGTCTTAAAGGCCCAAATAACAAAAGTTGTCGGGGAAAATGAATTAAGTAATGGAATTTTGGGATTAAATTTACCTTTGGGTATTCAATTAAAATTTTATCATGGTGAGTTTTAATAGCTTCGCCTAATTGGTTGGCACTTTTGTCTACGGCAAATGGGGATGTACAGTCCCGGACAAAAGTTCCGGGCCGTTTAATTTTTGTTGCCATTTTTGTGCAGTTCTAGCTAGAAATGTCAGTGATAGCTTTTTGGAAAGAACAACATCGTGAGCATACAAATCTTTAAATATATTTGCGGTCACGAATATTGCGCCAAAACGAAACCAGAAGTGGTCTTACCCCTCGAAGTCAACTTCTCATAACTCCACAGCTATTCGAACAACCAGGTAAATGTCGAAGCAAGTGTAAGAACTGTTAGACGGGTGTTAGTCGAACATGGTCTTCTTGGTCGTATATCGTGCTTGAAAGAAAGGCTATCTACAAGGGTGGCATTATACGCGCCTTGTTACACTGAATCCAAATATCTTTACAGATTTAAAATCGCTGAAGTATTTCGAAAGATATTAAACAAACAATTCAGCTTATAAACAAAATTTTAACCCTAAGTTAATACGGGTAAAACAATACTGTTCACTACCACAACATGTTTAACCTAACCTTTGTTTTTTTTATGTCGTACGTTATGAAATTTCGTTTTTGTTATTATCAAATCACAGAACTGTACGGTTTTAGTAAATACGAATTTAGATCATTGGTGACCGAGACTACAATTATTTTTCAACTCAAAGCCATAGTCCGTGGACAACACCTTGAGAATAATTTCCTATTTGGTTCTAAATTTGCAGAATGTTTCACTTAAAAATTCGGTAAAACTCTTTTCGTCGTCGTGTGTCCATTAAATGTCTTCTCTAATGTAGGCGTTCAATATTAAAAATGGGGGGAGGGGGTGAAAAACGCGTTAAGAAATATGTCGATAAATAGTGCTTTTATAGGTATGGAATTTCGTATTTTTCGTAAATGAATATACAGAATAGCGTCACAGTCGAACCTTGCCGCGCACAAATAATGCTGTCGTAACTACTTTATTGTAGAACTAAACTGGATTTTACCAGGGGTTTATAATGGTTGCAAGCATCCAACTCTCATTACCACTCATGCTTAACACGAGTAACGTTGTTTTTATGACCATACGGTGTTAAATGGGTTCACGTGATAGGCTGAACTAGAAAGGCTTAATTTGTTTTGTTCGTAATAAAGGTAGAACGCAAACTCGAACAAACCCTTAAAGGGTTTTTTTTTTAATTTTACTAACGACGTAAGTCATTTCGTTGAAAATAATTGATCAATAGTGAGACCAATATCCGCCCTTATCATAAACCTCTCTCATTCTACTTGGCATGGATTCGTGATAAGAGCGCCATAATACGTTATTCCGTTTCAACTCTTGCCAGGCATTGGCAACGGCTTGGAAAAGTTCGTCCGGGTTGGAAACATTCGCATGATCGACCATTCGTACCATCTCGGCCCAGACATTTTCGATGGGATTCATATCACACCCTTTCGAACACCATTCCATTGTCTTAAAATAATAATCCCAATGTTACACATTAAAAGATAAGTGAAGAATATAAATGGTGTATTTACGTCGAAACCATGAATCTGTCTAAGTCTTAGTAAAGCCCCAGTAGCAACTCTAGATGTGTGAATAGGTGATCTATCATGCATGAACGTAAAGTTTCCGAGAGGGAATCTGGCCATCACGCTCGGAATAAAATCATTCTCAAGAAGTTGAACGTAACGCTGACCGGTGTGTCTTCCTTCTATTCGAATAAGGCATCCGGAATTTTCAGCGGACATCCATCCCCACACGATGACGGTGTATCGTCCACTTCTTTGGACTTCGCTAATATACGGTTCGCCAAATCTGGTCCCTATCGGTCGTCTTACCCAGATCTAAAATGTAGTAAATGTAGTTAAACAAACTTCCCTAGATTGTAAATTTTGTAGAAAATACCTGTCCGTTATGGCCAATCACAAAACATTTTTCATCGGTGAAAACGACATTTCTCCATTGATCAGGAGTCCAATTAAGATGTTCTGTAGCGAATTGAAGCCGTGCACGACGGTTGGCTTCTGATAGCCTTTCTTTCAAGCACGATATACGACCAAGAAGACCATGTTCGACTAACACCCGTCTAACAGTTCTTACACTTGCTTCGACATTTACCTGGTTGTTCGAATAGCTGTGGAGTTATGAGAAGTTGACTTCGAGGGGTAAGACCACTTCCGGTTTCGTTTTGGCGCAATATTCGTGACCGCAAATATATTTAAAGATTTGTATGCTCACGATGTTGTTCTTTCCAAAAAGCTATCACTGACATTTCTAGCTAGAACTGCACAAAAATGGCCACAAAAACTAAACGGCCCGGAACTTTTGTCCGGGACTGTACTTAAAAACGTAATTTCAATATGAAGATTAAAAACTGACAACTTCACATGGTCTTCGGGAACTTTTTGAGCCAAAATAAAAGGGAAAATGCTCAAAATGTTTAAACATGAAGGAAACAAGTTGGGAATTTAACCATAGCATTGCAAAATACTTTTCAGCATGGATAAAATTGTGCAACATTGCTTTTAGTTCTACTAAAATGACTCTTTCTAACAACACATGCATAGGATCATGCACAGCTAAATCAAACGAAATATCTTCGATCAAGAATAAAGGGCTCAAATTAATAATGCCAAATTTTGAGCTCCATTCCTTTTTAGCTGATTTAGAAGTTTTTTCTTCCAAAATCTGACAATTTTCGAGATGATTATCTGTTGTACGCAAAATATAATCTGATTAACTAGAATTTTCAAAGATTTGAGGCCTCTCGCCATCGCAGGTGCTACACGGTTTCTTGCAAATGCTACCCCCTCTTTTGGGCTGAGGCTGGTGTATCAGCTGGTGTACCGATTAACAAACCCGTAAATATTCTACCATCATTTAGAAGATCAAATCCAATTTTTAAGCTATTTAGAGCTTCAATAAACTCGGTTAAAATTGGTTTCATAACATAAAGCTTTATATCGGCAGACTTCACAATGGATAAAAGTTGTTTTACATGTAAACGTGATCGAAACTGGGGTAGAATGTTTGCCAATTCATATGAGTAAACAGTTAATTTATGAATTTTCCTATTAACACCAATAGGATTCACTGTTTCGATGTCGTCAACATAAAGAACAGTTTGAAGGCATAATGGTGATGTGATTCGCTGTTCCTTATAAAACGCCCCACCACACCAATCTCTGACCACCAAATCTTCACTAACATGAGAATTTGACATCCAAAAATACAATTGGTGTCTTGATGAGCGCTTTTAAATGATCTAAAAATGAGTAGCAATAATGGGACTTTTGAAATAATTTACCTTTCACTGTTTTTAGTTTTTTACCCATGTAAATTGGATTGGCTTCCAAAAGATTGAAATTGTTTTTAAAAAACTTCACTCGCTTCTTGTCATTAAGGAAGTCATTAGTTAATGATGTAAGACTAAATAAAGAGTCATAACACTCATCGTTAATATTAATTTCAGATGAGCTATTAGCTTTAATTGCAGCGTTTATATCCTTTCTTATTAATTAACTGCCCAACCTCATTCAATAAATATTGAATTTCTAATTCAATGTTATTTATTAGATTTTTGCTTAAGCCATGTTTTGCTTCCAATTTTAACCATAACTGTCCTTAGGACCGTTTGAGAGAACCTTGGTTTTCTTCGCCTTCTTCATCCAAATTATTATCATTATTATCACATTGTGAAAAATTATAAAATTACCCTCACTAGAAACATCTGGAGATTCTTATAAGTTCGGAGCATCTTGTGGCTGAGCTATAGTTTCGGGATTTCTAACACTGCTTCCTAAAAGCATCAGAACTAGTGCTTTTATAGGGGAAAATGTTGCACTACACTGAAAATGCACCCTCATTTCTATGCATCGATTGAATGTGCTTATTAAAAAGTGCAATGTTAGGCACAATAAAACTGCACATTTCACAGCGAAATAGACCTTGGTCTTCCATTTAGATTTTACTAAACTAGGTTATTAATTTAACAGATATTTAAGTGGCAAACCACGACAACAAGGTTAATTAACTGTAGTGTACAAATTATAATTATAATGGTAAATTAAACTTATATAAATATAATTGTGAAATGCATAGGCTCACTAATGTCAGTATTAAAAAATCGCCTTAACCCTTGGTTGGTTTACTGTTCGTTAACAATTAAAACAAATCCGAAAATGACAACAAACTCTGAAAGAAACAATGGAAATAGAAACATTATCAATTTATTTCTGACAGTAGGTAAATGCAAAGTTATTAATAGTAACTTATTAAATTAAATTAAAGAGGCAATCCCGGTGGCACTCGGTCATTTGCGCGCGAAGCTACGATAGCAAACAGTGTTGCCACACGGTGTGACAGCTTTTTAATAATATTAATAAATGGGGGATAAAAAATTAATACGTAGTCTAGGGAATATTTAATTAGCATTATAGCTTAGTTTAATGAAAGCGTCGACATTAAGATATAATAAAAGGTTTATTTACACACTCATAATAAAACATATTCAAACATTAAAAATCCTATTTAAAACTCATTTAACCAAAGCAGTCAGCTAACTTACAAACTAAAAACTAAAATCCTGGTATTGGCTGGTTCCCCAAGTTACGTAAATGTTTATACGGTAGCGTATTTTAGTTCAGCGATCTGGCGAATCTGGATTCCAGCGAAATAATTCGGTCCTTGGCAGAAAGACACATCAGCGTCTCTTGGCTGTTAAATTTTTCAGCGTATCACTCGTAACACGTTTCTTCGTTTCACTCACGCATTACTTTTTAACGAGGACTTCGCTTCATTTTTAAGAGAGAACGTAGCTTGACTAAGTTAGTTGGTGACCAGCTCTGCACTGCCTGACCCCCTCTTCTTTCTCTGGGTCTTTTCTGTCTTTTTTTTCTCCCGACCTCCTGTGGTGCTCCGAGGATGACCATCCCCTCGCCAGGAACACATTTTCGGGGAAAATTCCATGACGTCGGTCGGGCGTTCGAATTCATTCTCGAGGTGGATGCGATGTGTATTTTTAGAACGTTTAAAGAGAACCAGCGTTTAGGGGAGAACCAGCCATTTTATGAATAAAAACCGTTACAACGGGTAGGTTGAATTCTGGTAAAAAAATATGGTTTTGTATAGAAACGCTGGGTCACGTTTTAATTTTATATTCAAAAGGATAATACGCAATTATTTAACCAAGACTAAAGTTCGTACTTCCCATAAACCTAATATAGTGAAACGGAAGAGCATAAACAAATGTAATCCAGTCGTTCCTTAAACGAACCGTGCATGCGACATAAATGTTCTGTGTTCAACAAACGTCTCGAGAACAATAAAAGTACACTTTGGAAAACAAAGAGTACACATAAGACATCAGTATGACATTTGATATTGTGTTAATAGCACCGAAGTCACTTATAGAGAACATCCGTACTACATCAGACGGATTATGTGTTCATCAGATGAAGTTAGATGTTAGTTAGGTGCCATGAAGGTTTGCTGTGATCAAATAACTTTTATATGATAATTCGAAGGACAAATCAAAGGATGCATTCATATTTTGAACATTTCCGCTGCGATTCCATAAGCAACTTTCAAATTAGTTGCCATTTCGAATTAAATTAATGTTTTTAATATATTTGCGATATAATAACACGAGCTCTGAGAAAACAACTACTGTTTTCGTCCCAATTTAAAAATTAGATATAATGCTTGGTCAAGCTAATGTTAAAATTTAATTGGGTTTTATTGTTTATGGTATCTTTTTTAAATACACATCTTGAGGCTTATGTACAATCCATTATAATTTAAGAATTTAATAAAGAAAATGATATATTTTAATCGAATTTAATATTGTGTTATTGCCACTTATTTTTGGTGTCCAATTGAAGGGTTTGGTGTTACGGGAATGTTGCGGCCCACTTTGGATAGCTGAAATAACAGTAATTTCAAAATAAACAACAGAAGTGGCTCAAATTTCTCCGATGCATTAAAACAATAATATTGAAATATCGTGCCAGAGGCTACCTAACATTTATTTTTCGTCTGTATAATGTAATTTGTTTCAATAACTGAGGGCGGTATTTTAAAGGCGAATGGAAATTATACTGTACAAAGCCTAGATCGAATCTATTTTCTTGTGTTTACGTAACACGACCAGATAAATTTGGTCCTCGAAGATTTGTTATAGAAGTTAAATTGGAATTTAATAATATACGCAATTTTTATTATGATAACCTACATTATTATTTTTAGGACAGTGCCTTAGTAATCAATGTGATCAATAAAAGCTTGACAATCAATGTAAAATTTTATCTGGCTTAAAGCTATTGTTTTACTTGTTTTGGGACAATGTTTAGTAAGCTTAATACAAAAACTATTTTGTTTATACTTAAATCGACGATTGAGTTTAACATAGCAGGTTTCATTTGAAGTACGTCAATATTGAACCATTATTTGTTCTTTTCAAAATATATTTATCGCCAGATTCTGCAACAATAAAACCAATTCTTTCACAGAATAAGGTTTCTTATTAACGTCTGTATAAATTCAGTCACGCAAATCGAAATAAACCGTAGACACTAGTCGTTCTTTAAAGGTCTAGGATTCAGCGAAGTCATGAGTGGCCGCGATGGCTTCATATTGGACGTCGTACAAAAATTCGGACTTTTCCCGACTCACACGGAAGTTGTATCCTACAAACTAGTTAGAAACTGGAGACACCTTTTACTTATGCTAGTTACTCACGCGCACACCGTCAACGCCGTGGTGTACACCTTCAATATCACGGCGAAAGGTGGTAAACTATCCGTTTTATTTTTCTATGTGGAGGCTCTGGTACGCTTATTGACCTCGTGTTACATACTGCACAGAATGTGGTACTGGCATCACAGCCTAGTGATGTACCACTCAAAAGTAAAACAAATGAAAGATAGCGTCAGGAGACAAAACATGAACGTTAATGAGAAGCACGTGGACGTTTTCCGTGTCATTTCTTACATTTTGGTGGCGGCTTCGTTCGTCGGCAATATTGCCTTACATATTTGGTGGGTCTTATTAGTGAACGAGAATGAGAAGAGAGAGTACGTGGAATCTTATTTCTACGGATCCAAATGGCTGCCGATAACGTTGTCTCAATTGTTAGTGGCCGATATTGCTTTCGATATAAAGGAAGTACTAATTCAGGTGATTGAATTGTTAAAGGATCGCGGGAAAGACTCTACGCTCAAGGCTCACACGCATCTAATGGAGATCGTTGACTATTTTAATCGCGTGTTTAGTCCGTTGTATTTGTTGTGGTTGCTGGTCTGGTTGGCCAGTATCTTATTTGATATACCGACCACCTTGAGTTACTTCAACAAGGAAAAATGTAAGTCTTTTAGACTTAGGGTAGAAAATTAATTTAAAATATTTATTAAGATAGGATCTATCTTATGTGAGGTTAATAAATTAAACAGGTATATATTTAATTTAAGGTGGAAGAACCTAGAAGCTGGCTGAACTCAAATCAAAATTAATAAGGGATTAATATTGCAGGGGCGTCTAGAGAAACTGTTTTCAACCTGATAGCCATTGTGATGAACATAACCATTTCGTTCTTGATCACATTCGTGATGGCCAACATCAAAAACCATCATGATGAACTTTTAAGGGAAACTCACTCTCAACTAGCCAAGACACGAGCGAACGCTGATTACTTGGAAGACAGTCAGAATTGGTACCGACTGACCAAAATATCGACTGGAAGAGTGGTGGTACAAGTGTTAGTGTTCGAGAATTTTCCAATAACGAAATCTCTCATTGTTAGTCTTTACTTTCTGTTAACGAGCTTCGTGATTTTCTTCGCGCAGGAGTTGACCAAAGAGTCATTCTAGAGAATTCCAATCATATAATAGTCGCTGTAAGACAAAGCACCTGACGACATCCCCGGCACTCTTTAAAGAAGTTGGTCATAGCGTAACACCTTATTGTGCAAAGACTCATCATACTGAGGGTAAACTTTTAATAGTAGCATCCGTTATTTATCAAGGCCAGTGTTCGATTCGCATTTCCCCCTCCGATTAAGAGCGCCACCTAACGGGAGAAACTGGAAACTTCAAACAGGGGGGGAAGAACTCGTATTCCTGTATTCTAGGTACAGCTATCACGGGCCTTGATAAATAACGGAGGCTACGTTTTAATTAAATTTTTATACCCATATGTAGCATTCAAAATTGCACATCAAAATAGTATTGAACTTTAAATGTCTTGGCTGGAAAACTTAATCGCTTTATCGTGCAAAGGCCAACGCTATGGAGCACATATTTGAATATTAGGTTGAAGTTATTTATTTAAGAAAATGTTTTATAAAATTCCAGTTAAATGACAAAAGTCATATTTCTTTCATTATCTAACGTCAGCAAAAAACACACACTAAAACGATGTTTACAGCTTCGTTGCCCCATATACGCCTATTAAAATAATTACTCATTTAAGGAAGATATCGAATATGGACTATACAAATCAATAGTGACTCCAGCCGTTGTTCTTTGCGTGGGGGCGCCACTTTTAATTGACCTCTTAAAAAACATTTTTTAAAAGCTTATTAAAATTCTAAGGATAAATTAGGGTGCTGGAATGGTTCGGAATATAGCACACAATTTGTTTATAAAATTGCGTAGTCAATCTGAATGTCACTGTTTGAACGCTAAAGTGTATTACTATTAACGCGAGTCTTAAAATTTTAAAAGTCTTAATAAGTGTGGCAACTTTGCTCGCTTTGTGTAAGGTATAGTTTGGTTTCATTTTTGTTTGTATTAAAAATAAATTGAATGAATAAATTCTAACATTGTAAAAGCGATAAATTCGTACGTTTTGCATTTACCAAAAACTCAATTGAGAATCTTTCTTGTTAAATTGAATATAATCATTTTTCCGAACGAAGCTGCACCAAAGAAGAAGACTAATTGCAATATTGCTTTGAAGACGCCTAACAAAGTGAAGTTTAGCAATTCTCTACTGAACAATCACAAAAGTGTGATTTTTACGTTTGACTTTAATTTGGGAAAATTTTCATAACACACTGCTAATAAAAAGTGCAAATTCGGCCGACTTTCAGGGACAAAGTACGTAAAAAATGGTTTTTGACAGTCACGGTGCACGTTTGTACTTTATGTATTTGCTCTATACGGCATATCTCCAATTGGGCATGTATGTTTTAATTTTTTGCACTGTTGAATATGTAGGTAAAGCTTTAATTGACAAAAATAACACACTTTTACTAAACGCTGGCGAAATTTTAAGTATCTTTAAACAAAACATTTCGTTTATCACACTTTCATTTCATTTTTTAAGTCTTGAGTCTTTATTTATACAAATATTATTTCACGTTGTGGAGGTCGGTAACCACCAACTAAGAAGAAATGAAAGACTTTATCGAAAGTTACTTCTATGATCTGTACCAAACTCTAAATTGCAAACGATAATTTTCTGCTTAAATATTTTAAAATTTTCTAATTATATGTTCTGGTTGAACGGTCAAATTTAAATGAATGTGCAAATTAATTAGCCTATGGTAGAAACTTTGCTAAAAGTATCGAAAAATCTGCGCGGTTTCAGAGTTATAATGTTCCATACGATTTTGCTGACGGTAATTTTTTTTCTAATAGTATACCATATATCCTCAATGCTTTACTTTCTGTTAACGATTTTTCTTAATGTTTTTTCGCAAGGAATTGTAAAATGAACTGTTAAATTTGGGGTTTCAATTAAAACAAACACAAAATGATGATAACCAAAAAAATTATATTTTTTGTTTTGTCTTTGGTAAATAGATTAAATGAATAATACAACATGTCCTTAGCATTAAAAAGGTTTGCGTGCCTGGCATTGGTACTTATAAATTAATTCCATTTTTACGATATTCACTATGTTCGTTATGATATCAATGGAAAGATAGTGTCTTTTATTTGCTTGAGTATTTTTAGTTCAAGAGAAAATGCATGAAAGACTTTATTAGCCAATGGCTTTTATCCCGGACTAAAGGTATTCTCAAGATATTTCATAAAAACAGTTGAGGAATATCTTTGGATCATTTTAAGTGCTTTCTTATAAATATTTCAAGATTTTTTTTACAAAAGGTAGCTAACTAAATTAACATTCTGAAGTTTGGTGCATTGACTAGTAACATTGAAAAAATATGAAAAGGCATACTATGACTTTATACAAACATAACATTATGAATGGATGTTGATTTGCTTTAAAAATGTTATCGATTGAATACAAATTGTAACAATACAAAAAAATTAAAAATAGTCATTTAACAAATTTCAAATACAATGTTGATAGGACTAAATCACGCTGTTTAAACAAGTTGTCCTAAAAACTCATTTTAGCATATGTAAAAATGCATGTGTTCACCGTTTAAATTTTGGTATTGTTCCTAGTTCAAAAATTGTGGAATTAATATAAGATAATTCATTATTATTTAAGTTCGATTTTGAAATGAGCGAACGGTTTGCGTAGGGCTCTGAAGTTGCTAAACTTTTATTCGTAAAAAAATCCATAAGTATTTAAAAAAAAGTGGTTTTTCATATTTTGCGATTAGTATTATCCGATGAAATTAACCTTTTTATATTTTGCTCTGTGTAGGGTTTTCTCGTTATTAAAAGTTACTACGTTCAATAGATTTTTTACAGTCCTTCTTTGAACCAAATTGAAATGATCATGTAATTTTGTTCCACAAAAATTAGTTGTTATTATTTTTCCACAAATTCTTTGTTAAAAAATATTGACATTTTTTAAAATACAAACGCTAGATCATATAAAAAATTTGAATATTAGCTAAACGGACTTTTGAGCTATTTTTTCTAGTACCATTTTTAAATACGAAACTCTTACTCTCAAACTTCATTTGTCAAACGCTTGATGTGATTAAGTTCGTTAATTTTCGGTTTTTAACTGCGAATTATAATGGCTGAAGATTTGTTGCAAGATGTAGGTGAAGCTGCTGATAGTGGAGGTCGATCATGCGAGGAAGAGAGCAAGAAGTTTCGGAGCCCTATACGGAATAACTTTGTCTTGGACATTGAATCGGCCATGTGTATACACTGTGGGATGTAAATAATATTTTTACCTTTTTTCGAGGACATTTACCAAACAGTCTCCGCCTTTTTGCTCAAATTATAAACTAATGATCTATTATTTTACAAAATATGCGTAGCATTTGCAAAAGAACCAAATGGTTAAAAAATACCTGGAAAATTGGGTTGATCACTTAGGCCTAACGTGGTTACAATTACATAAATACAAAGTACTTTTATTAAACACTAGACTAATTTTGGTAAATTGTGTCATGTATGCTCAAAATGTACCCAAGTTGGGCAATAAGACAAATCCGGCAAAATAACCCAAACACATAACCCTTTCACAATAACCCAGAAGTATTAGAACAACCCAAAATGGGTTAAAATTAACTCAAATTGGCTAAAAATAAATTTTACCGAAAATATTTAACCCAACCTTTTTTAGCGTGTATGCCATTTAGAGGGATGCCACTAGGTACGATTCTACTTAGGGCGATATCCCTTGCTACGATGCCACTTAATAAGATGTGATTAGGTACGATGCCAGTTAGGGCGTTTTCAATTGGTACTATCTTCTCTAATACCTGTCCCTTCTTAGCCGCAGTAAAATGCCCAGGGTTTACTACATATTCCGTTTTTCCTCAGCGTAGGTTCCTTCTTCAGAGCTGCAGAAAGTACTTTAACAAGTATTTTACTAAGAAGTAATATTTAATCTAAAATTTTAATAATACCATAAGTAACAACAATAAGTATGACAATTAACAAAAATCCTCACTGAACTGATTTTCAGAATTATTGCGTAATCCACGTTTAGTTCAGCTCAGGGACCCCTTGTGCCTAAAACATTCTTAAGTCAAAATATACTACTACCAAGGACGATAATATACTACTAAGAACAGTTGCATGTCCACCTCGAAGCTGCAGTGTCAAAAATAGGTTCCGTTAGAAGTTTAGAACACCCCAGAAAGTATCATACTTGTTATTATTTCACTTATGATAATACCCAATATTTAATTATATTTCATACATTAATAGAAATAAAAAATTTATCATATTAATAAACAGCTCTTAGTTACGACTACTGATTTTTACCGTTTGAATAAAAGATCAAACCAAATAGTTTTGATACCGATAAAGTTACAATATAAATATATTTAAAATTATTGAAAAAAAGGTATTTCTTTGTGAAGTTTCCTAGATATTGAAATGTATATTTATTACACTGAACTTTTGATCTCTCAGGAAATTAAACTTGAAAAACACCTGTACCAACCCAAAATGGTGTAAAACATTTAAGTTAAAATAAGGTACTTCGTTACAACAGATCAAATCAATAAAATCGCAATATTTATATTTAGTACTCCATTTATCAAAGGGTAAAGAACAAAAAAAAATATCTAGGTGCCTTAAAATTAATTTAACACTTAATAAAAAAATAAAATAAAAGTGGTGATATTTTCTATTCTAACATTACTAAAATAAATCTTTTTAGTTTTACAAAATTTATAAATCATTTTGGTTTTGAAAAAACCACAACTTTAATTAATTTCTATAACATAGTCACAGCCATAAAATACCTTTAATAATTCTGACTGTACAATATGACAAGCTAAAGTCCCATTTAAAAAAAGACAAAATAAAATGAACTTTCCTATTGCATTTACATAAAGAAACTTTCAGTTATCCTAATCGGTGTATTATTTATCCGCAATCACCACATTGGTTTCCAAGAAGCTGTTGAATTTCAACAAAACACCTTTTTGATAAAATAAATAAGTAAATATCAATTACACTAAAATACCTAAATCGCCAAAAAATATATGTACAGTGTATTTACCATTTCTTGATCTTCAAGACACATAACAACCAATTGTTCAATACATAAATTTTACAATAATCGAGGTTACAACTATCCACTTTTTAACCACGAACCAGTTCATGAAGTTCAACCTAATAGTTTGTTAAACGTTTTTCGTGTTTGGGATATTGAACCAAAAAAGGTTTCACTCTCATTTTTACAAAACCAACCCCATTCTTTAATTCAAGTACTTCAGAAAGCCCTTTGGTGTTTGGCTTATTTGGTACACGATAATAGAACCTCGCCCAATCAAGCATCTTCTCGACTCTCAGGGCGATTAGGAATATCTTTAAACTTCTTAAGCAGACGTTTTCTGTGCTTTTTGAAAGCAGTATTACTAAAAACAATGGAATCCGGCTTTCCATACAATTGATGCTTGGTCAGACGATCCGCTGCCTCATAACTGCCAACTTCTCGATGTGAGATAGCTTTTAAAGCAAATGACCAAAGACGACCACGAAGATCTTGGTTTTCTAGATCATTCCACAAATAATCTTTATCTGATTTATCTTTCTTAGTTATATACAAAGTGATATAACGTGCAATAGCCATCTTATCATCAGCAACAAACTGAACATGTTCCCTTTAAATGCTAAGTAAGTGAGTAAAGTTTTTTGGACGATTAACTAAATACATAATGTCTGATAGAGCTATCAACTTGGTTCAGTTTAGGAACGCTAGCATCTTCTCTAGGAAACTAAAGGGCCGTAACCAGGGGGGGGGGGGGTCGGGCCGTGTCCACCCTGAAACGTATGGTTGTATGTACAATTTTTTTTATTTGTTTCCATTGCGTGCCCCCCCCCCCCCCTGAAATCAAATCCTGGTTACGGTGCTAACTTGAAACGACATCGTGTTACATATTTATCACCATATTTTTACTTTCTTAAACAAATTGGCTTGTATTTATGCATTAGAAACCAGTTTCTCTACGGGTACCGCTATCTGCATCTATTATCTTGTTTTAATTTTCAATAAGAGGTAATATATTGTGAATACGTCCAAAAATATCCACTACCAACGGATCTCCATTAGAAACAATTTGCCCATGGTTGATTTGTAAATTCCCAAAAATAAGCTTCAATCATTTAATTATGACAACGTCCACCACCCATACTAACAACCAAATTATCTGCATTTACAACTGGGGGAAATTCCACAACAATATTTTTACACCAAGTTCTATATTATCTAGCTAATGCTCTAAACTTTTCGAATACCACCATTTTAAAATGTAAAGCTTTCCTAGCCAATATTTGTTTTTCCAATTGAAATGTTCAGTACGACTAACCTAAAAACTATTTAAAATATTACCTACGATTTCTATCCACGAAACTATTATATCTGCGACTAAAATTATTCGTTTTAAATCATGAAGCTTCCCGCGCCTATATTATACTAGGAACAAGGTGTATTCCCGCGGGAATTCGAACACCTATACTCAAAAACACTGTTACCTGATACAAGATAAGTGGTTGCAGTTTAGCAATAATAAACATACGTGTAACTTGATTTACTAAGCAGTAGATGACGTTAATCGTCATTTTTTGTTTTAGTGACGCTAGTAAATACTCGCCACCGCACAACAACAACTATCTCGCATCTCACTGACTTTGATAATTTACACAGAAAAATCATACTTGGGGTCGTAGAGCCAACTGTTATCATTTACGCCTAATATACCGCGTATATATCGGAAACCAAAAATTTCAGCTTAGGCGGAAGTCACGCATATTTAATAAACTGGGGGATCTGTGGTGATAAAAAAACGATTATGCTCTTAAATATTATTAACAATTTACAATACTAATAAAAATAATAACTTCTATTGTTCCTTATTTTAATAGTCCCATACAGGCCGGGATTCGACCCCGCACGCTGAACAGAGGTACGATTTCACCCTCTCAGCCATGACTGTCGACAACGTTGTTACTATATTTCATTTAAAAAACTAGAGCGATTAACTTTGGAAATAGTTCATATTTCTGGGATTGACCGAGGCTTAGGTTCATACCGTAAAGAAGGTATATGCAAAATTTTAAAAGATTCATGCAAACCATTTCAAAGTGTAGCCCGAAAAAACAAACCAACGTCTTCCCATAGCGTGAAGCCGATGTTAATTTCCATAGAAAGCCAAAATAGGCCAGTTTTCTAATGTTAAAAATTTCACTACCAATATATTCTACCTTAAATTCCTCCGATATAAATTACTGCAGCTCTACCGAGCGAGAATGTCTAGGCATTGCCTTTGGAGCTAGTAAATTCCATCCCTATGTTAACGGTCGTCCACTAACCGTTCTTACCGACCACAATGGATCGTGTTGGCTCATTTCAGGGAAAAACCATAATGGGCATTTGGCTTATTGGTCTTTGGCGCTCCAAGAATATTATCTCACGATCCAGTATAAAAACGGCCGCAAGTATTTGAATGCGGAGCTCCGTTCGAACAAGCTTCAGCTTCTCACGAATATACTCTTGACCTGTCCGAATTAGACATTCCGGCTCTGCAAGGAAAGGATAGAAAATAGACCTCTGACTGCACAAAGACCACTTATTAAATCAACTCGCAGTTCCGAACTAATCGATGGTCTCCTCTTTCACCGTGTCTGAACCAACGACCGAATTAAGTCTGTTTTAGTAAAACCCACACTGTTAAAAATAAAGGTTTATAAAATGACCAAAATTGGACTTTTAATTTATTTCAAACCATTTGGTTACTAAAAACGGTCTAATCAATTATTTTAGACCCATTTTACTCTTTCATGTTGAATACAATACCTTTTGGGGTATTGAAAGGGAACGGGCTCTAAGAATAAACCTTTTCCAGTCCTGGTGGTAAAGGTATAAAAAGTTATGTTCTAACATTTAGTCCTTTTGAATACCCTTTTAATTCCCTTAAACGAAGAAAAAAATGATATGGACCAATTTCGAGACTAGTATTTGAATACTACGTTATTTCTTTTTTTAATATTTTCTTTAAAATAACTTAATGCGAAGAAGTTCCAATCATCAGGAATATTTAACTAAGATTAAGTCTTTAAAAATTTTATAACAGATTTTAAATATAGGCGATATTGATTAAGGCGTCAAACTATGATAACCCAAATATCGGCACTAAAGAAGTTTTGCTATCTGTATATCAAAAACTGAAAGTATTAAATGATACTTTACGTGATCAACTCCCTTCGTTCAACGACTTCAGGGACGCTCATTTGGCTATTTCCCCCGAGCGAAAACCAGCCTAATATATATTGAATAATAATAAAAAATAATTAAATAAGGCCTATAAATTACTGAAAATAAAGTTAAAAGGGATTAACTTCTTACTGTTTATGAAGTAAAATGGATAAAAGAGTATAAAATAAGTACTTAAACACTCCACGAAAGGACTGAATTTGGGGAGCAGAAGGTTTAAATATGGTTTATGATAAAACCCTGAATGGTCTTAAATATTGGAAAAAGTTTTAACGACTTTAGAGGTCTAAATTAAAACCTTTATTTTTAACAGTCCACATTGTTGTGTGTAACGATTATTGCACTCGTATGGTCGTCACCAAAGCCATTCCTTGACTCACCCCCGAAAAAATTGCCAAATTCTTTACGCAGGACGTCATGCTTTGTTACTGTGCACCAAAAGAATTAATCACGGCAGAAGTAAATAAACTCTTCTCCATCCACCATAAACGTACCACAGCTTATCATCCGCGGATAAATGGGCTCACTGAGTGGCTTAATAAAACTCTACCGGACATGTTGGCTCAGTACGAATCGAGTAACGAGAGGAACTGGGATTGATTTTTACCTTTCCTCGTATTTGCTTATAATACTTAACTTACATGCTGTTGCACCCCATTCTTCTTATTGCATGGCTACGACGCCAATTTACGGCTGAAAGCGTCCCTGAACCTAACTTCGTCATCACTGCAGACCCAGTTTGTCTTTAAACATATTTTATATGTTCATCGTACCCCGCACCCTTGCAGCCTACCACCGCGCTATCGCCCAGAGTAAGAATAAGCAACGATCTGATATCCATTTCCGTGTAGTCACCTATCAGGAGGGTGATCTGTTATTCCTGAAAACACCCCACCAGGTTCCAGGCCTATCAGTAAAACTATCAAATCAATACGCCGGGTCATTCCAAGTAACTCGTCAAACAGCAGAAAATTACTACGACGTACGCTCGTCGAAGGGGAAAAAACGATAAAGTTTCCGTTGAGCGTCTGAAACCCTACGTCAATCGGAAAAGCCAAGCCTACCAAGAGCGAGCGATCTGGGAAGTTTTAGGCTGAAAAGCTTGCCCTAGATGATCCCTCGCGTTGCCCACGAAGGGGGACACCCAAGCTAACGCCTATCCGCGCGATTCACTATTTTTTATGTACAATATATATTTTGTACACTGTGAGAAAAAAAAGTAGTTTCAACAGTAATCAATAATGTAAAATATACAAATCCTTTTGTATTATATAGTTTACTCCACATTACTGTGGTTTTTACAAGTCCATCCCTTACTTCTTAAAACAAGCAGTTGTAGTTGGTTTTTAACTTTCACTAACTGTAAAAAAAAATTAGCATTCGTATTTTTTTCATGTAATTACTAGTAATTGTTACATGGGCATGGTTAGTAAGTTCACACAACCAAAGACTAAATCTTACAACTTTCATTTCGATTTTACAAAAGATCTGTAATACATTATTACAGATTATTACTGTTTTTTTCAACGACTAATTCTTGTTTTTGTAACTGGGCTAGCATTATTTAGATATTAAAGTATATTCACAATAAATATTACCTCATAGTTCGTATTTTATACTAACTGAATACTAGTAAAGTATATTAATTTTTAAAAAACAAATCAAAAATATTTTTAAACTCATTTAAAGCTCATTTTACATCAAGTCTGTAGACAGTGGTTTAACTAAGGACCCGCAGAGAACACGACTGCCCGGGGGCCCATGACAAATAGGAGGCCCTAACAAATAAAAGGGCCCTGCATGAATGAATGGATGGATATTTATGAACTCTTTGCAAGAAACAAATCCCTTTTGTGACAGGAGAATTCACATTACAATGACTCCGCATGTTTTAGACCAAAAATCATCAAAATAAACAGGAAGCAAATCATATGTTTAGAATGAAAATAGACATAATAATACACAGAATTAAATATTAGGGGGGGGGGCAAAATTTTTCGTTACGCCACGGTCTGTAGACCTTAAATTGTGTGTAGTATCATGGCATTACGTATTTTTTAATATTCATATTATTATTAAAATAGTGATAATAAGAATATATTATTAATTTAATAAAAGCACATTGGCTTGTTTATATTATTGCACAATATTATTTCTTAATTAAGATAAAATATACTTAAATATAACCATTTAAATTTAATTAGTTTATTTGCTTAAAATCGGTTTAAATAAATAATATTGTGTAAGAGCAAGAGTCAAGTAAGTTGAGATACGTAACTTTTGAAAACATTTAAAAAAAAAGAATCCTCGAGGGTTTTCAAATTAATCGTAAATTTTAAAAATAATAATTATTTTTAAATTAAGGTGACTTGGTACAAAATTTTCAATATATATTTTCAGTTTATTTTATTTAATTTTAATTATTATATTATGCTAGATTTCGAACTTAAAACTGGTGTTTCTCAAATAGGGGTTTCAGACTTGATTTAAAAAATACGTTTTGTACTTCCTTATAAAATTTTCAGAAAACCTTATGATATAAAATTTCAATGTAAATTTTACGCGAGGAAACGTAAAAATTATTTTCTTTCAACGTTATTTTTACTGATCCTCTTGTAAAAATTACTTAAAGATAATTTAAAATTTTAATAAATGGTATTTGATAAATTTTACCGCCAACCTGTATATTTTACATTATATAGATTGTTATATTAACAGGGTTTATATTTAAAAGTACAAGCAAGTTCTTGTTAAATTGACAAAATATACACTGAGGAAAAAAATTGTTCAAACAGTTATCAATAATGTCAAATTTAGGCTACATGTCCTTTGATATTATATATTTTACTCTACATTACTGTGGTTTTTACAAGTCCATCCCTTACTTTTTAAAACAAGCTGTTGTAATTGGTTTTTAACTTTTACTAACTGTAAATAAAAACTCGTAAAAATTCGTTTTTTTTTACAATTAAGTACTAGTAATGTTTACATCAGTATGGTTAGTAAGTTAACACCGCAAAAGACTAAATTTTACAACTTAAATTTTTATTATACATAAATTCTGTAATGCATATTATTACAGATTATTACTTTTTTTCAACGATTAATTCTTGTTTATGTAACTGGGCTAGCATTATATATAAAAGATACTACACTTTGGTCTTAGCCAAAAGACCGAGTTTCTTCATTCTGTGGCCATACACACGAAAAACGTTTAAATTATAGCAATGTTTTAAAAGCCTTCTTCTATAGACACTAAACCTTATAATTTTTATGTAAGTAACGTATAATTGGTTAAAATTGTCTTTAATCAGTTGGTTATGCGTAGAGAGAGTTATGCCAGCGTTCTATTATCGTGATAAACGTGCCGGGGTTTCATCACTAGCGCTTTTCTTCAGATTTTGCCTCCGAGTTTAGTGTGTTAAAGAATTTCACTTATTTTTAAAAGGCATTTTCTCGAGAAAAACACATATTACCCTTTGAAAACCTGCCCTTACGTGAAATCGGCGTTTTCCCCCGGGAAATACCGGTACCCCGGCTAGTTAAGCCCACATGTTATTAATATAATTTCTCAGTGTAAAGTTTAAGCGAGGAACGTAAAATTATTTTCTTTCAACTTTAGTTGAACCGATCCTCTCGTCAAAAGTACTTGAATATTGTTTTAAATTGTAATATATGTTATTTGATAAATTTTACCGCTTACCAGTATATTTTACATTATCTAGATTGTTATATTAACAGGATTTATAATTAAAAATACAAGCAAGGTGTTGTTAAATTGACAAATATATTGTCAGTAAAATTTACACCTTCGAATTTGGATTATCAGATAACATCATAACTTGTAAAATTTACGGAACCCTCTTCACCGGAGTCCAAGAGTTTCCTGTAAATTTAACAAGATTATTTTTCTCAGTGTATAGTATTCGTAATGAATATCATTCAGTTCGTATATATCTGATTATATTTAAAATTTTATGTGGTTGCAGTCAGTAAACAGCAATTGCAACTCAGCTAGCTGCTTATACCGTCAAACTTCATAAACGTTTTCCAGTCTATTGATAAATTGCAGTCTTCATGTTTAAGACTATATCTTGAGCGATATTCATTGCAGTTCGGTACAGACAACTTCAAAATAAGTTTGGACTAGCCCCCAAAAACATAACAACTGAAGCAAGGCGCTCTATAAAAGAACCTGAGCCCGAGCCTGAGCCTCAGTTTTGAATGAAGCTTTTCGGATTTTATAAGCACACATGCGAAATTTAGTGTCTTGCATTCATTTTGTTTATAGATTCACTTTTGATAACTTTGTGGGCGCCAGTACTTAATTCCATATCTTCCAGTACACATTAAGCCAAATAAACAAGTATACCAAGCGACACGGGTTAACGCAAAGAAAAGTGAAGCAGCATCTTCTTCCAACGAATCATCTTAGCCTTTAAGCTCGAAGGAACGGCCGCGGGAAAGTGTCCGAATTGTGCATCATGCGCTGGGATCCTATAGAATTAATCAATTAATTTCTTTGAACATCCATCGAAGTTTAATTATAAAGCCTTTCTTCGTGTTCCACTTTCAGGAGGCCCCTTTGTCCAGTAACGACAGAAAAATATTTGGTGAGGTACCAAAATCCCAAATACCTCTTTCCTCGTTTACCGAAATTTTCTATAATCTGGATTAATTTGGACAAATATTAAATGAAATGGTATTTCTAAGTTTTTTTAATTCAGCTTTTGAGAGTTAAAAATACATGCATTGCACCAAAAACTGAAATCAGGGGTCGGGGGTGCAAAATTGTGCCCCTTTCACCCCTATTCTGCCGCCACGGCCTGTGTTTCACCATACTCCTAAAACCCGTTCCTTCCAACGAGGGATAAAGGGTTGACATTTAAGCAGTGCTTTAATTGATATACCTTCATTTTCTCCAAAATTTTGGTTTAATTCCGTAACTTAATTTTTAGAAAACTAAATAAAACCCTAACAATATTTTTTAAATAAAATAGATTAAAATATATTCGTTGTTAAAAGATAAAAGTGTAGTAACATTTCGAATCGTATGTTAAATATATCACTTTCTCAATAAAAATGGTTTTTATCTGTATGATACACACTTGCTTGACTCGCCAATTTAAATAAATCCTAATTAAAATATAATTGTGCGTTAAACGTTTCCTTCAATCACAGCAAGTAAGTTAAGATTTGTAGAAGGTCGAAAACAAATGCTTCAAATGAAAGGGGGGTTGGGGTCACGATTTTAAACAGTTTATTTATTAAATCTCTTTTTATTCGCACCAATTTAAGGTATCTTAGAATGTTTGTTAGAAGACGCTTGCTTACGAAATAAATTTATGACGCATTACTGTAAATAATTTTTAATGCTTTTTATCTAGAACTGTTGAATTTTTTACACGACTACTGAAGTTGTAAAGCTTAATTATAACACAATTATATTCAAAGATAGAAAAACAATGGCCATGATTATTTTCTCTGGAATTTTAGCAGTTGTCGATTTTCTCGGTATTTTACAAAATAAACTAGGTGAGTATCACTTTGTACAATTAGAAGTTAATTATAATTATCTCGTATATCTCAATAAAATCGTTGAAGTTACTTTCTACCATTATAATCTTACAGCAATAGGACTTATTAATTACCCCCAACGTAGTCTAGTTTTGAAAATTAAAGTCTTTAAAAGGAGTAATAAAAATGATAAATTTTCACTTGTGATGAGGTGTACGCTTCCGCGATATACAAATTTGCGCCCACTGAAATCTGCCTCGAGCCGGCGAAAGTACGTTTTTCATTTTTTCGGATTATAAGTATACTTCTGCCATAAGATCTAGAAGATACTTCTGGTGTCATTAGCTCTCCATGTAGCTCTTCACTTAGGGTTCAGCTTTTTTGGGTTATAACAGTTCCCTGATTGAAATTTCCTTTTACTTTATTCAGTTTATGCTTCTGAGTGCAAGATCAATGTAACTGTTGGAGAGTGGTCGTACAGCAGTGAGTATCAAGTCTTTTATCTGAGCCTTAAAGCCTTTCTTCATGAAACAAGTTAATTGACAATAAAAGGACTTAAGTACTTAAGAGTGGGCTTTTAATTTTGTTATATATCACGTTTGGAAATTATTTTGATAGTTCCTGATATTAGATTATTTTGACGGTATTTTTTCTTAAACTATTGAAGAACTTCTTATATTTATTCTACAGACTCTAAAAAGTTCTTCAAAATTAACAGTTTATTAACTGAGACGTAATGTAGAATAGAATTAATTCAATAACGTCTTATATTTTACCATCTCCAATTACCATGAGCTCGATAAGTCATTCCTTCTTGTTAAGAAATTTAAGTACTTTCTTTATTGCAAAAACTTAAACATTTAGAACTAAAATATCGTAATGCACCGTTTCTAAGCCTCATTAAATTTCACCAAAATCAATTATTCATCAGGCGAATTTAATTTTCAGTGTATATATAGAATAGGTCTAGGTTTATTTTGTGTTAAAGGCGGTGGAACATGTGAGGGGTCTACCACCGCTACTTGAGACCATTTTGGTCTCAGAAACTGTGCTTCCGTCTAACGGCAAACGCCGTAAAAAAGCTCAGCATACTGAAACTAATAAAATAAAATAATAGTAAATATTTAAATATTGCCAAATAATATTGAGTTATATACAGGGTGTTTCCGTGAAGTCTGGCAGAAATTTTTAGGCGTTTTCTTTGGATAACAAGGAGTCGAAAAGGTGTAATTGGCCGTAAAAAATTGGCCTTTAAAATATCGGAAAACGCGAAAATGTGTCTTGGACCTAATTGTTTCTTTTTACTAAGCATTTGTTTTCTATCGAAAAAGATCACTTGTATGATAAGTTCGTTATTAAAAAAGTGTTTCATAGTGATCACGTCAATTGATAGAAAGATACTTACTGATTGTCGGTTTTTTTTTCGTCAAATGCCCCAAGTACAAATTTAACTGATTTACAAAAAATTCTTGAATCCGTTCGAAGATTCGAGGCATGTTACGAATTCTCGAACGAAAGCTATGGCTGCGCTCCCTAACGGCAGCATCTAGAATTTTGCTATCGTTATGATTTAAATAAATAATAATAAAAATAATAATTATCAGCTAGGCTTATACCCAATTAATGACAAGGTAATTTAAATTATCAAGAGACACAGTAAAAAATTCATTTCTTTGTTTTACGGTTTCTCAGAGGTTACAAGTACTGTTACCTAACAACATTACATTGATCATTGTATTTACAAAAGGTGTTCGAATTGGTCCCCATTGGCGTGTAGACAAGCTTGGACGCGTCTTCGGTAAGATTATCGAACACAATGAAAGATTGCGTTGACCTAGGTCTTCAATCTCTCGAACTTAGATCGAAATCACATGGGTTCAAATCAGGAGATCTGGATAGCATGCAACAGTTCCGCCTCGATTTATCCAATTCTGAGGAAACTCGGCTTCAAGATAAGCTCTAACCCGAAGCCATAAACCTTATTTGTTGTCTTACTGCTAGCGGTGTGTCTTCAAGTAGCTCTGGCAAAGTGTCATGTAGAAAGGTTTAGTACGACTTAGCAGTTAATCTTGGTGGTAGAAAATAGGGTTCAATTAGTTTGTCGCCAACAATTCCTCACCAAACGCGGAGACTAAACTGCACTTGATGTGACCTAATGGTAGTTGCGTGTGAATTTTCTTGCTGCCACTCATGACGATTATGTCCAACTTGCCACGTACTTGTCGTAGGATCATCCTCGAAGAAAGTAAGTACTCGGATACGGTTTAATTTAGGGAAACTTTCTTACGACCTTTTGCCCTCCTTGTTACCCAAAGAACACTCCTGTAAATTTGTGCCAGACTTCTCTGAAACACCGGTAAATCCAAGGTGCGCTATAATAGTTTTACTGATAAAGGCAGATTTCCGAGTAAGGCCATACTCCTACACAGTACCAAAGGGTGAAACCGATCTCCTGTGTCAATCTCTGGCTGAAATTTTGATTTCTGATATAATATTGATTAACCAATTTCAATATTAAGGATCGAAAACTTATTTTGTTAAGGGAAATGAATGTTGAAAAGCCCAAAACAGCCAATAGGCCAAAAACAATTTAATTAGTTGCGGAACTTAGCCTACACCTGCTTTAATTGCAGCCGCTGAACTTCGGCTATTCCCACTTGTTTCAAACATATTGGAATAGTGAAGTGTTTATGCGCTTAAGAGCTTTATTTTGGTGCAATTTTAGGCGAAATTTTGAAGTGAAGGAACAAAAATGTTAGTTAATTAACGATTAATCTTCCACATAGACCGTCATAATTGGCCCTCATTGTACCCTTCATTTTGTGACGGCTATTGGCAATCGCCGATCAACATCGACAGTCACTTCGTTTGTGACTGGTACTTCTCTGCACGACTCCATTTGAATGAATACCAGCAGTGTCAGCCAAGTGCCACCCTACTGAACGACGGAAACCAAGGTTTGCCTTATCTTTTTATGGGGAGATCAGAGTACCGGTGTTTTTTCCGCATACCTTGTTTGTCGGTTTTAGATGAAAATATTATTGCTCTGATGTTAAGCGCCATCTATAAACAAAAAATAATAGAAACCCAATTCTTTTTTCCTTTTAATTATTGGTTATAATATCCTGATGGGTAAAAACTATTTATACGGAAATGTCAAACCTCGATAAGTGATAAATATCATATTAATCCCTAAGATGGCTCGCGACACCGAAATATTTAATTTTTTCAAACTATGTCCTCTTTTTATATCCACCAGGAGCACATTACCCTCGCGACGAATGGGTTGCTCTTACTTAAATGGCGGAGGTAAAATGGGCCGTGAAGCGAGGCTCCGTAGCGTTCACTTTATCTTATGGGTTTTGCGTTCAAAGGTTTTTCAGTTTAGCCATGATCAATTATTGATTTTAAGTAAAAAACCGCGGTTTCCGCATTTCTATAGTGGTTCAGTAAGTAAGTGAGTGAGGGTGGGAGAAGATTGGGACTATCTGGGTTTTTGTTTGTCAATCATTGGCGCTTGAACCAATTTACCTATTTCCATAACTAGTATTCATCTATCATATGAAATATAATAATCTGGTATTTACCCATAGTACATTGCCAAATGAAAATATTTGCATTTCAATAGACAAATTAAAAAAAGGTATTTCATTACTTTTCAATTAATACATTTTCAAATAAGTTTAAAAATTTACATAATTTTGCTTCTTTATGTACATAAAATATCTATAACTTTAAGCCATCAAACATCCAAGTCCCGTTATTAGGGTGCAGCCAATTGATTTTTGAAGCTCCCTCCGTTGTAGAATTGATATAAAATATTCTAAACTTGAATGTACAGGGTATTACGAATAAGCATTATTAAACGTGTCATATTGAGTAAAAAATATCAAATTAACATGGGTCCCAAAATGCATTTCTTCTATCAAAAATCTGTATCCAAAACGTCGAAAAACGTGAAAATGTTCAGTTTTTATTAATCCTTGGACCCAATTGTTTCCTTTAACTCAACATTTGTTTTTTATCGGAAAAGATAGGAAAACGATCACTGGTATCAAAAGTGCGACAATAAATTAGAATTAGTAGGATAAGTGTGGAAATAACATAAAACTAATGTGTTTCAAAGTGTCACTTGTTTAAATGAAAGTTTATAACTGAAAGGCGATCTTTTTATTCTTCCAATTTTGGGCCCGCAGGGCCCACCGCGTGAGTGTGCCGCGAAAGCTAAGAGCCCGTGAATAATTTTAAAAAAAGGTTCCCACAATCAGAAAGACCCCTAAATGTTGTTTTAGTGCTTAATCAATAGCTTATTAAACAAACATTATTTAATTACCGTGAAACCAAGATTAACCTCCAATCACAGCCGAGGTTAAAAAATAATAGTAATTAATACTTTTATTTCCCTAAATATTTTACCATTTATATTTAACAATATGTACTTTATCTTTTTTTACGGAATAATAAGAACCCTTCAACATCGGAAGCGAAGGCTGCGCTTAACGAAGAGAAATGCGTTTTCATAGTGTCAGGCATCACATACATGGGGGAAATTATCTCATGGAAAGGAGCACAACGAGATCTCAGGAAGATAGAAGCGTTACTACGAATGCTCCCACCGACTTCAAAGGCAGTAGTGCAACGAGCGCTTGGAATCGCCAAATTCGTAGGCAAGTTTATTCTGAATCTTTACATCTATATTACAATGCACCTCTGATGTATCAAGAATATGGATGTGAACAATCAGCAAATCCTACCAGAGCACCGCAACGAATGGGAATACATGAAGAAGGTCTTCACTAAATTGCCAGAGCTACGCTATTTACGATCCGATGCAGGAAACTAAGATCTCCAGCTATGCCTCCAAATATGGACTGGGATCTATACTCATGCAGTGGCACGGAGAAGACTGGTATCCGGTGGCCTACGCTTCGAGAACTTTACCATCAGGTGCAATCAGGTATGCGCGAACTGAAAAAGAAAGTCTAGGTCTGGTGTTCGGTTGCCAGAAATTACACAACTATATGTCCGGGAAGAAGATACTGTTGAAAAATATTTCAATAAAACAAAGTGTTTATATGTAAAATTTATTATGGAAATTCATTTACTTCTGGAACGAAAAAATAAGACAAATTAAGTATTTTACGTTCGACATAGGGTTTCCCAGAAGCGAAAGGAAATGGAGGAGGCGGGCTGGCTACTACAATAAAGTTTAATTGACAGGTTGACTCGTTTCCCCTGTAGAATCTTGCAAACGCCCAAATCCGTTAAAAGGGTATTTCGCAATTTGTTGAAATGCACACCTGCAAAAACCGAACCGTTCGGGTAAGGTGGAAAGCTGAAGAAGGGCACTTGGACCTAGGACTCGGAAAAGAGAGTCCGACGAAATTACGTAACGGGTTTGACAAATTTCCAAAAATATTTTATTGTTATCTTCATTTTATTTTGTTTTGGAAAATACAAACCCTAAACCGATTTTTCAGTCTGTTTGTTCAGGACAAATTAGCTGTCCCAATTTGAGATATTAGCAACTTTAGTACCCGTTATTCTTCAGACACTACTCGAAACGGACCATCAGTAGTTACTTTTCATGACGAAAAGAGTCTCTGAAGAAGAGGCGGAACCTCTGCTAGACACTTTTTCATACTAAAGAAATATCAGTTTATGATGGTCTTCACTCCGGCCAGAAGTTTAGACACTTGCTGATGCACTATCCAGAGCGAGCCTACCGCTAAAGGTGGCCGACGACGAAGAAATTTCCAAGGAGAAGTTGACATCAATTCCGTGGTCAGATCACTCCCGGTACCGATGATGGATCGACTGAGATACGAGACCAAGAGTGACTCTGAACTACAAGGACTCCTGCAACAGTTACGTCCTTCAACTTCAAGCTACGCTGGTGTCAAAGACGAAATGACGGTAGCTAATGAGCTGATAGCCAGATACTGAAAGGCTGGAAAATTGTCGTTCCAGAAGCTCTAGCTGAGGAAACACATAATGGGAGTCATTCATGATTGTCACTTGAGAATAGAGAAATGTCGGCGAAGAGCGCAACAAGCCATATCCTGGAAGAACATGAACGCAGAAATTGAAGATAAATGAAAGAAATGTGAAAACTGTAACACGTTTCAATATACGGCGCAACAAGAACCGTATAACAGGGGGGAACCACCTAACAATGCCTGGGAACGACTGGCAAAGGATATATTCCACAACGTTGGAAAGACTTTTCTAGTCGTAATCAACTCGTTTTCCAATTATATCGAAGTGGAGGCACTGAAAAAACATCTGCTTAGGTGGTCATCGGTACTCTAAAGGACATCTTTGGCCGTCACGGAATACCACAACTAGAATCACCACATCAAGTCCGAAGTATCAGATCGCCAAAAGGCTATTGAAGAAAGCCTTCGACTTAAATGAAGACTTTCAACGGGCGTAACTCAGCTACAGGCATACATCATTGGGGACGATCTCTCCGTACACATTTACCCAAAGTCCTACGAGTAATAGGAAGCGTAAAGCCTGTTAAGAAAACACAAAGTGAAGAGGAAATAGTAAAAGAAACTCTAATATGGTGCTTTCGTCCGAAAACAGAACGAATAAGGGATTTGGGCAAAGGAAGCTCAAGTACTCAAAGAGGTAGCTCCAAGGTCGTATACAGTGAAACTAGAAGTAGCGGTTTGGAAACTAAACCGAAGGCATTTAAGAGTAGTCCAAGAACCATTTGCTAAAAATTCGAATCAGGAAACCCTTGAAACCAACTGGGAAATAGAAGATGATACCGGTTAAAAGCCACGATTATATCAACCTTGCGATAAATCAGTGTCGAACGTTGATCGCCGGGTCAGAAACAATCCAAGCGGACAATGACGCAGGTGCCTAATACAGAAACGCAGAATCCTCGTCAAAACTTGACGTGAACGGAAAGCAAAGCTAGTCAACTTCCTAACCAACAGCACCACAGCCAGCCAACTTTGAAGTGACGACAAGTACAGTAGTGGACCATAACGTCACCGGAGGAAACCAAATAAATTCGGGGTGATCACGTATAGTTCATATGTATAGTTCATTAGTTCAATTTTTTTTAACTGACAATAACTATATAAAGAAAAAAATATTTCGTGAACTCATTTTATTTTTAAGTTCAGGGAACCATTACAAAGTGTGTAGTGTTATGATAAAAATATGAGACATGTATAAAAAATAGACTTAAAATAGACCTTCGGTGATAAAATAAAAAGTAAAAAAATAACAGGAAATGTATATACAAAGATTTCTTTTTCGATGTAACCGTAAATATTGCCAGAGTCATTTGCGGAGTCAACTAATAAACTAAGTTTTATAAAATGCCTTTTGGTTATTATAAGTAAATCCAATTACAGCGTAGAGAAGAAACATTAGAGGTTTTAAAGGTTATTGCCGTTCTGGAGAGGCGAACTCAATCAACCAGTATTGAGGAAAATGACTGTGAAAGAGGAGTGCCGCACCATGAAGCCTTTTTACATCCGTTTCCGTAACGCGTTTGGGGAGTTTCCATCAAGAATGAAGGAGACAGATCAGGGGGGACTACATCGACTAATTTATGGGCTAGGGTGCTCGCTCACCTTTCACTTTTAGGGTGGGCGGGCCCTTAATAGATAACTGTGTGCAATAACTGGTGGCTTTACCGGGAAGTCTGTGTTCGGCGCATTAAGAGATCTAAGCTGTGATCAAATGGTTCTATCTCCACCTCTGACTTCGGTCAGGTAGGAGCTAAAAACTGAGCTTCGGCTCAGGCTAACGGAGAGCGTCCGGGCATACTGGCCGCCTCGACAGAATTGGTAGCCTGCTGTGAGGCGGCGGGTCTCCGTATGAAGCGTTGTGACTTTGTTTCCTGGCCAGCAAATTGTGCCATGTAACGCTGGGTCGCAGTGTGCCCGTCGTAACCCTTTAGGAGCCTTTTCTTAAGGGCTAGGCTCTCTACCTATATAGGTAGGGTGTCGGCTGGAGATGCAAGAGCATCCGCTCTTATTCCCTCAGCTGTGCGCGAAGTGGTGAACCCATTGTGGCTTTTGCTGGGTTGAGGGGCTTGCGTTGAAGGTGAGACCGTCAGTGATAGGGTTCTCTTTGCAGCCTTGGGTGTTTTTACATTATAGTTTCGAAGCTAAAATTTATATTTTAAATATAAATGAGAAAACATTTAGGTAAATAAAAATATTATTTACTATTATCTGTTAACCTCTGATGTGATTGGAGGTCGAGGTTTGGTATACGGTAATTAAATTAGTCTGGTTAAATATCATATCCTGGTCCTTTCTGATCATAGGATCATGGTTTTTGAAATCATTTTAGGCGCTTAAACTTTGGGCCCGCCCACGGCGTGGGCCCTGGGGATCCGATATTTCCGCCACTGTCAGTAAGAAAATAGACTGATGAAGTCCCTATCTATCAAGTACAGAAACAGCACTATACTAGTAAATGGATTAGAAGATATGTTTTACAATGTGCGAGTAGTCATATTTGGCCCAAGGCGAGTGGAAACGTTGAAAGCACCACTTGAACACTTGAGAACTTTTGGGGTTTAAAATAACACCATCATCCACTAGCTTTGTGCCAAAAATATATTCAAAGTGAGAATCTAGATTTATATTGAAATTATTTTATATTAAGTATTTGACGGAGGTAATTCAAAAATTAAGTGATCGCACCTTATAACTACATTTTTTCGTTTGATGGCTTGAAATTATGGACAGTTAATGTTAATTAAGAAGGAAAATATTAAAAATTTCAAACTTATATTTATTTTTAAATTTTCTATTTCTTAACCCATATGATGAAATAAAATCCACGCGTCTTTTTAATACTCGAACTACGGCCAATAAGCAAGTCCCTTACCAAAAGATACCATGGAAATTCTACAGAATTACATTCGGAATAGTTTATATAATTTCTATAGAAATTTGGGTCATTTTTCTATAGAGCTACAATAATTACTATACTGAAAAAACCGGTGATTTTTATAGAAAGTGAGCGGAAACACGAGTTTTTTTACAGAAAGTACAGGGATGGTTTTATAGAAAACCTAGGATATTTTTAAAGCAAAACTAGAATATTTTTATAGAAAACCTAGGATATTTTTATAGAAAACCTAGGATATTTTTATAGAAAACCTAGGATATTTTTCTAGAAAACCTAGGATATTTTGATAGAAAACCTAGGATATTTTTCAAATTTAAATATCTGTAGTACATCAAAGTTAGTCACTTAAATTAACCAAAAAATTTTTGAGTTTTCACTCCCTGGTGCCAATTTATACTTCTATTTGGCAAATCTTAGCCCTTCGGGTGAATTCAAACCCATATTGGGGTGTTTTTCACACTGAAATAACTATAGTACACCAAAGTGAACCACTTTTATCATTCCCCATTTAGAGTTTCCACTAACTCGTTGAAATTTATACATCAATTTTGCAAATATAAACCCTTTGGGTGAACTCAAACAACATATTTTATTTGGCGTGTTTTTCAAATTAACCATAATAATTTTGAGCTTTCACTTTGGTGACAATTTATACTTCTATTTGGCAAATTAATCTGGAGAATTCAAATAACCAATTATTTCTATAGAAATAACTGGTATATTTTGATATAATAAATGTAGAAAACACCATAGAAATCAATCCATATAATTTCTATAGAAATAACTGGTATATTTTGATATAACTATTGTAGAAAACACCATAGAAATCAATCCATATAATTTCTATAGAAATAACTGGTATAATTTGATATAATAAATGTAGAAAACACCATAGAAATCAATCCATATAATTTCTATAGAAATAACTGGTATAATTTGATATAATAAATGTAGAAAACACCATAGAAATCAATCCATATAATTTCTATAGAAATAACTGGTATATTTTGATATAACTATTGTAGAAAACACCATAGAAATCAATCCATATAATTTCTATAGAAATAACTGGTATAATTTGATATAATAAATGTAGAAAACACCATAGAAATCAATCCATATAATTTCTATAGAAATAACTGGTATATTTTGATATAACTATTGTAGAAAACACCATAGAAATCAATTAATATAATTTCTATAGAAATAACTGGTATATTTTGATATAATAATTGTAGAAAACACCATAGAAATCAATCCATATAATTTCTATAGAAATAGCGGGTATATTTTGATATAATTATTGTAGAAAACACCATAGAAATCAATCCATATAATTTCTATAGATAAAATTAGTGTATTTTCTATAGAAAAATTTATAGAGCACTCTATAGGACATATAAATCTATAGGCCCTCTAAACGTTTCTATACGATTTCATAGAAAACCTATAGAAATATTTGGTAAGGGACGTGTGCCAACGCATCGGCGGCGATCTGATCAAATTCCTGTTTTTTATCTCAAAACATTGATATACTTTCAACTTGAGCAAGAAAATGTACAGCTCTAAATATCTGGTTGTCGGTCGCTGGTGCTACACCAACGATCCTTATTCGCACGAATGTTTGCGATGTGAGGAGTGGTCATCAAATTGTTGCACCTCTCGGAGGGTTGTATGGAGGAATGTCTTGCTGCAGTTTTCTGTGAACGCTATCGCAGATCATTATGTTGAGGCTACCAGTATTGTAGAATGATCAGATAATTAAAGGGCACTACGAATATAAATTCTACTTTGAAATATAGTTCTAGATTCTGTTGTCGGAACAACGACACCACTTCCTCACTGAGGTAACTTAAATGAATAAACGTACACATTTTACGGACAATTTATGGCGGCGTAGTATAATTTCAACGTCGTTTTATAAGCGCGACGTCTTTTGCGGACTCAAGCCGAAAACCAATAACGTTGGGTCAAACTGTTTAGGTTTGTGTTGGGTAAACCATGACGCTTCGTTAGGTAATTTATATATCGTTTAATGAGTGAACAATGAGATATTTACACGGCAGGCATCCCTTAAGAAGTGCCTCTTGCTCTGCCCGATGGCTTACACAATGTTTATTGTCTGTCGCGACTTCGTGTGGGAAATATGTGAACTATCATGCAAATATCCTAGTCCCTAACAGTGAACAAGCCTGACATTGATTACTACTTGTTTGATTAAGTTTCCGTGACGGTCCCTGGAGACATTTTCGTGTCGGGTGGTCCAGCCAGCGACGAGATCTTCAAGCTTCTTAATTTACACATTCATTTCGGCTGGAGTCAACACGATGGAACCGAACATATATTCAAAGGATTAGGTTATGCGATGGAGGAAAGTATTTATTCGTTTCATTTACTTTTCAGAAAATGATTTAAACCTCGTTCAAGAATCTATATGAATTCATTACTCTATCTTCAAAGAAGTATCCGTTAATATACGGAATAAGGTGGAAACCTTGTATTTAACTCTTTCGTCCAAACTTTATCAAGCCGCGGTTGGTTTCTGACTACCTATGGTACTGATTTAGCGTTAATTGAACGGAATCCTTAAAGGGAGGGTTTTTTGTGGTAGATCAACGAATTTCCCATAAACCAAACAATTAATTAAAAATAAAGACCACTGTTGAAAAGTTAAATATTTAGAACTTTAATTAAATAATTTAAACAAAGTTATTATTTTGACCAACTTTGTCGCTGTTCGACCAATTTTACGTAACGCTTCGGCCTTAAGGACAGTTAGTTGGTCCAACAAGTTTGTCCAACTGATAGTTATTTGGTTTTTGTCTAAATACATTTGACCTAATTCAAAATTTCATACTGGAATTAGTATAGGAAAGAGCATACAAAACGATATTAAAAAAACCGAGGAACGATTTCAGGAAATTCCAAAACGATAGCCTTCGTAGGGGCAATTATTGTTCTATTATGCCACATTAAAAAAAGTTTTGATTTTGGTTTAAAGATGTGAATAGAATGGGGTGACCAATTAAAAGGTAAACATTAACCACTAATTAACAGCAATTAAATTGAATAGTCTGAACGGTACTTTAGACTATCATATTTACTTGATGAAGTGAAAACTGCATGAGTGTTGTCTCACTTTTGATAGGAAATATTTTGTTTATCTTACACAGATCCATTTTGTTCATAGGAATACGAAGTATTCGTCCTTCGACGAAGCTAAGACATATCCAGATGGGCTTCTGGTCATAGCTGTTTTGTTCGCGGTAAATAATACAGATAATAAAACCGTAGAACAAATCTTGAAGGAAAAACTTCCAGAGGACGTGCGTGTCGATTAGTTAATTATTAAATCCCTTATTTTACTCATTAGCTAGGACCTTATTAAGCTTATTTAAGGCAAGTCGTTGGAGCTACAATGTCTATCGAAATCTAGAGGCAAGGTTGCTGATTGAAATTATGATTTCGCCTTCTTACGAATCTGGACCAATAAAAAATTCTCCAAGATATTTAGCCTCTCTAAAACGCGTCTCCTTAACGTAGCTGTCAACTACTACTACTTGAATAATGTTGCGAAGGCAACTTCTCGTACAACTTACGTGAATACTTTAAAAGAAATTTTAAGACAGGCAAATACTGACAGAGAAACCAGTCGCATTTTGTATCAAATTCCGGTTAGGTTGAAAGGACTATTTCAGTACGATGAAAGGTCGGGACAGCTGTCCTGGATAAACTTTCATTTATCAACGCGGCCAGATGCTGAAAAATTTACCTAAATGGTAATGTAGATCAATTCTTAGATGCTGCTTAATATTTGTCATAGTAAACAGTTTATGCCATTAAGACATGAAAAATATTTTAGAGAAGGCCCTCCGTTTTAGAAAGGCACTTGTGGGTATCCATGGCGTCGGTAATTAAATGGAAGTGATTTTCCAAAGTCTGTTTTGCAGAATGTGTAATGACTTCCCTGATTAAAACTGTGAAATATAACAGTTAAATGAATTCCTGTTAAAACTATCCCAATAGTTGTAACAATCTGAAACGAGGTCCTAGCGGAGCCTAACCAACAATAGTCCTGGTCAATCCTACGCCGCAAAATGTCAACTAATTTTCTTCACATTTAGTCGGAAAAACGTTTGAAGATCAAATTGGTGTATTACAAACAAAATAATCTAAATCTGAGAACACTGCTATCTTTTGCCGGATGTGTATTATTTTGCCTGACAGCGCTGTTTCTCGACACCGAAAATGGCGGCCGAAATATTACACTAAGCGGCTTTTTCGACCATTATTTTGAAGACTTGACGTTAGTGGTCAAATTAAGGCCGAGTTAGAATCATTTTTTTTTATTTTTTTAAGAACCATTTTTATCAGAGCTTCCCTTTTTCGGTACGCCCCTCTGGTGGTTTTTCTCTGAAGTTCTATCTGACGGGCTTAATCTCTCTACTGCGGTTATCTCTACACAAATAATAGAGATCTAAAATAAGACCTCCCTTTGAAATCTGTTTTCAGGCCGACTGCCAGGCCCCAGACTTGCCCGGCTTGAATTTCCTTACGGAAAACATGCGTCGAATAACCCAGGCTGGCGCAAAACTCAGCGTCCAAGGCCCCTGGCATCTATCGCAACTCTTACCGGGAAAAGGAGGCCCCGAGTCCTATTACACTTACTTTGGCGGTCTGACGACCCCTCTTTGTCAAGAAGCGGTGACTTGGGTAGTTTTGTCCAGACTGATACTTATCAGCGAAAATCAGGTGGGTAAAAGAAATTGGAAAGAATAAATTAATTGCTGAAAAAAAGGCTTAGACTGGACATGGGGAAATGGCCCTTATATTTAAATCTTCCGAGTTAAAACTGATTTAAGATTTAGAAATTTTCAGTAAAGAAAGACGTCACAGATAAAAAGTAGAAATAAAATTGTCATTTTTTTTAATAAACGCTAAAATCAGCTAGGCTAGGCTAGGCTAATACCCAAGACACCACCTTAGGCCTAAGTCATCAAGCGACTCTTGAAGCCATTAATTCAGGTGGCCGGGTTACAATGCGTAGGAGGGTGGTGGCAAGCCCTGCATGCTACGCGTTCGGGCCAACAGCTCCCTACTCTAACTATTACCGTTAACCTCGACAAGTTTTTATGGAAGGGGAAACCGAAGATCTCAGGGGACCGATTTGCTCGGAACTATGAACACTGTCGATACGAGCTTTATATATTATGGTCCTTGCTGCTTTGGCTTTATGTGGTGTCAAATGTTAGGATTATTTAAAAAATACGAAAAACGTGGCGACGGCGAACCTCGACGTAATAAAATGAGGGCGCGTATCCCACCGGAATAAAATGTCTTCATTCCTTACTTTTCTGTTCGATTGTCTTTTTCGTATCGATCTACAAAGTAGGGGCAGATGTGGCGCCTCGGGTAGGGGTGCATAAATGTAAGATCGATAGTACGTAACGATATCGACCTTCAAAGCGGTACCCAATATCTTTTTTCAAAGTAATGTTCAAAGAGATTAATGCTTCTAGATGAGAGAATTTCGACGCCTTAAGAACCATTGTGGCGACCCAATGGCAGGAAATGTTCGACCGGTCCAACCTGTCAACGGCCGATGGATTCGACACGTCGCACTGTGATAGTTTGAATGATCTATCATACTTTGTTAAAAATGATTCGAGTTATCATGGTAGCCCCTTTTAACGTAAATTAAATATTGAATTTGCTTTAGTACAAACAATGTAAGTTAAATGCTTTTAAGATGTTATTCCAATAATATAAAATTCAATAAAATTGTTTTACTTGCAGATTTGGCTATCAGTAACAATTAAAAAAATTATTATCTTACACGTTTAAGTTCTAGATGTCAACGCAATAAAGTAGTTTAATGCGTAATTTTCCAATCATGGTCACAGTGACACGTAACACCAAAACATCGAGTCATCGTCGACATGCAAGAATGCTGCATACAAGCTATTTTCGTCACTGTTTGGAGGTTTGACCGGAAGCAGACCTCACTTTAGAGTTCGATCGATGCAACCTCATCGCCGCCAAAAGATGACCGGCGACGTTTGCGAAGCTGATGGGGCTCAGAAGTCCACATCGTTGATGGTCTGACGGCAACATTGTTGACTTGCAGGAAGTATAAAGCTTGCATGAAGCAGGTGCAGTTGAACGATTACAACAAGGAGACAATTGGCTTTGGATTTCTTCCAGGGAATGAAAATCGTGAAGTACGAAGTAAAAAGCATTAATATGTTTTGCACTTCGAAAAAGTTCGAAACAGCACTGAGCAAAACGCGTGTATTCGCCGAATTAGTTTACAATGTCTTCCTTAGGTCGTTCCACAGTTTCCAATTCTGCTTCTACAAAGTAGAAATGCTACTATGGGTTACATTCCTTACACTCATTCCACACTCATTTCCTAAATCATCTTCCATACGACCACGACTATCTACCCGACCACTTATAGGGGTACTTTTTGGTGAAGTACTTTAATGGTTAATTATAGATTATACCTTTAGATTTTATTAAATTTACGAAATGAAATCTTTAGTTTAGTTTGTGTATTTATGGTTATAGTTATAGTGGTCGTTTTTATTTAATTTTTGGAGGATTTAGTGAGTTTAAAGATTTGCTGATTTATAAGTTTGTTTAATATGAATTAGCTCTTATGCAGCAATGTAGGTGAGAAGTTTGCTAAAATAAGGGTTAGAGGGGATTTAAATTGAAATGAAATGTTAGGGATATTGGTAGTGTAAATATTTAGAATTAATGATAATTTAAGCTTTAAATCGATCATTTAGTGAGGATAGAAGTACTTCTAAATAGGCGCATTAGGAAAAATATTTATAAAATTTGAATTTACCCCTGTTTTTCGCCTCGAGAAAGAGACATCTAGTGTCTGTTTGGAAAACGATGCTTAGTTTGTTTTACGGTTCATTTGTTTATTTAGCCCCCGATTTTTTTTATTCCTTTGGTTTTCTGTTTCCCCCTTCCCTTTTGCATTGCCGTTATTGTTTAAGTTGGCTAATGCCAAGTCCTACGAAGTGGCCGGGCCGCATGTGGACGAGGAGTCGACCATGTTGATGAGCTCGGGCGAGGAGGATTTCCCCGTATTGGGCATTACGACGGTAGAGAGAGGAAGAAAAAGGCGCGCACGCGCGACCAGCATGCTGGAGCGACTAACCCCCCGCTTCAGACGAAGGCTTTCCCGTTCAAATTGCGCCCCGCTGTGGGATCAAAAAATTCCACGAACTTGGGATGAAGGCGCTGCATCGTTTGGTAGAGTCCAATTTCGGGAGGGGGGGTGGAAGTGAAAGCATTGAAAAACGGCGAATTACTGGTCTCCGCTGCCTCGGAGGTGCAACGACAAAGTCTCCTGCAGACTTCCGTTCTCGGTGATGTAACCACACGGTAGTGACGGGCGACTCCGCTACGTCAACGGTGTTCAAGAAGATTAGGGGCTGTTCACAAATTACGTAACGTGGTAGGGGGGAGGAGGGGTTTTGGCAAGCGTTACGAATTGTTACGGGGGGGGGGGAGGGAGGGTTTACTAAAATGTTACGTAACACATCTTATTTTTAATATCGTAGAATAAAATTTTCATCACTTTCAGAAACAGTCGCAATTATTAAAAACATATGCATCTTCATTGGTTTACTCACGTTTAAAATAATTTCATACCCATGGGTATAAAGTATTGCATAAAAATACAGTTGTAATTTAAAATGAAAATTACAAACAATAAAATTTAGTACCTGATCTTATTGTACTTTATTACCAGCATATTAGTTGTTACGTACTATAATAATTTAAGGGGGGTTCGATATTTGTTACGTAATTTAAGAAGAGCAGTCTTTCCATTTGTTACTCTTTGTTACGAGGGGGAGGGGGGAGTCCAAAAAGTGGTTTTTCTGCGTTACGTAATTTGTGAACAGCCCCTTATCGGATAACTCCGCGGCGGTCAACAACTTACGGCGCTTGGACCGTCTCCAAAATGCTGCGCTTCGTGTCATCTTCGGAGTTCCCAAGTCGACGAGTATTCAGTTAATGGAAGCTGAAGCGGCGATCATGCCGCTTTCCCACCGTAGAGATCTGCTGGGTATGCAGTTTGTCAACCTGGCCGCCACCGACGATGCTCCCGACTACTATAGGTGCTACATAACTGGCTCGGTGGCCACTCTCAGTCACTTTGGACACATCTGGACCTTACATAATGCTCCAACGATCCTTAAATACTGGCGTCAACTTGTTAATCTTAATCTTGACTGGCTTCATGATTTGGTTCCTTCTCCCAGCCTGATTTCCCCTCCTTCTTGGAGCCCTGTCCAGGCGGACGTCAACTGTCGCTGGCTATGCTTCCGGAACCTCTCACGGTTACCCCGGGCGTGTTCAACTATTGCGGTGTCCGGCTCCTGCCGGTATCCCAGGGAACGAGATGGCGGACCAATGTGCCAAAGTGGCGGATATTAATATAATGTAATATAATAAATCTAATTTCCAGCCAGTCCTTGGTACAATTGTTACGCATAAACGGCGAATAAGAGGAAGTTTCTTATTCAATTGATAAAGTTATCCCAAAGAAATTGAAAAAACGTTCTTTAGAATATTCAATAAAGATCTCGTAGATTGTCTTAAGAAAATGGCTTTTTAGTAATTAATGTTTTAAGAGTATCTTTGAAAAGCTTAAGATGTTTCTAGATTCCTAAAAAATCTCGAAAGTTTTCTTTAGGTCGTAAAGAACCGTTTTTATAAACATTTAGGGTCTTTCTTTAAAGTTATAGGTTTTTCGTAATTTCTAAAGTATAATTTTCCTAAGAATTTAATAGAATCTCATCAGAATTTGTCAATTATTTTATTTCAAATTTAAGATAATACTTTAAGTGAACTTCTTCCTACCATCTTTTCTACAGAACAATCTATATGCTGGGTGACCACTGAAAAACCCAAAAAAAATTATAAGAAGATGGGAAATTCAACAATTGATATATAGGAGAATATAGGAGTATTTTCTTTGATAACATAGGCACATATAGGAAAATTTGCATAAATAAAATTTAAATTTGTTTTAATAAAAAATAAACTTTTTTAAGCTGACGATATTCTTAATTCCGTTCAGTTCAGTTCTTAAGAGAAGCAGTTTACATTTTATCAAAGGGATTTATTACATTGAGCGCCATCTGTATTACGAAAAGCGAACTAGGTACGCGGGAAATTAAAAAAAGCCCGCATGAAATACAAAATAATATCTATTATAATTATAGGAAAATAAAGGAAAGCATTGAAAAATATGAAAAATTATAAAATACAGGAAGCATGGTCACCCTGTATATGTTGTAGAGCCCCTTTCACCCTTTATAGAACTTTAAACTTGTTTTTACGGGACACCAAACAAGAATTAATAATTTAAATATCAACAGTTAAATTAGGGAATAACTTATTAATTATAGGTGAAGTACTAACCAGGTACGAATAACGGGAACTAGTCTAACGAAGAGAAAATTTATCAGAGGTATTGCCTCATGTAAGTTTAATGGAGTCATCCGCTCTCGGACGGTCAGTCTACTGGTGTTCGGTTGGCAAACGACCTACGAAACAGCACCGCTAGTTAAAGGGAATATAACCTCGGGTATTTGGTGTGGAACACCAACGTTTGCAGCTCTGGCCACTTTTGCCTTTAAAAATGTTCGGCGCCACTGTACAGGCAAATTTTAAGAAATGAAGGGGTCTTCCATAAAGATTGCTTTGCAGCTTATATTCTCTTTAAGGAACAGTGAAGAAACCAATTGAGCTGTGCTAGGAAATCATGTGACAGTTTACGAAGATGATCACGGTATCAAAGTCAAGAAAACGCACGGCATATTTTTTCCAAGAAAAGAAAAAAGTTATTTCTTTAAAAAGACAATACCAATCTGATAATACTACTTTACCTCCCTTAGTTGTTTCATATAAGAAACTACAAACTCCAAAGTTTTTAGTGTCATCTCTTTCCGATGGAAACAGTTGCTTTAAATTAGAAACCGGACAAGTTGTGGTTGTTCGTGAAATTTACCAAAACCAAGACCAAGAAATATTTGTTCAATGCAATATTTGCAAGAAAGTAGACGATTTGTTCGATTATCCTATGAATTCATTTGAATTGGGTATATTTAACGGTAGAATCACTCAAGAAAGTTTCAATTTTCCATACACTAGTTTAAAACAAAAATATTTGAGGTTGCCAAATGACACTTCTGCACACTTGTATACTTTTATTCCTTTGCTACACGATTCCTAAACTGCTTCGTACTATAGTTAATTTTTCTACTTAATTTTGTATATATATCTCACATAATTCGGCTTAACTACGTAATTTTTTAGATGTTTCTGGTTGTAAACTTGATAATTCTGTCGAAGTAATACCTGTTTCGTGGTGCTTCAATACATTATTATGCTATTGGCCGAAACATTTACGAACCTCAGAAATATCTAAACTTGTTCAAAAACAAAAGAACCCGGATAAAAAGTGGAAACAAGAAAAGATTAAGATTTTAACCCGAAACCCAAGTATATAAATATATTTCGATAAATAAATCGTGCTTTTTTAAAAAATTATAAATTTCCTTGTTATAATTGAAGTTGAAAATATTGAGAAAGCCGACAAAAATGCAAAATGGCAGAAGAAACATCGGATTTAGCGACAGACGTGGATATGGGAAGAGGCAAAACAAAACGAAAGACTGCTAGGAAGTATAGCAGTGAAGAAAGTGATAAGGGCAGTGAAGACGAATTATCCGACAAATATTCGGAAAACAGCGATGACACTGAAGATGGTATTATTTGTTTCGTTTGTATTAAATACCAAACAGAATTAATTAATTAAGAGCCAAGTTTATGAAAATTATATATTATATAAAATTAACTAAATAATGGCAACTTGAATGATATATTGATAAAACGCTTACGCTTATCTTGCCAGGAAACAATTATAGTCAAGCAAACACGTGCAACCAAGCGCAGTTGATCGAAAAAGAGAAGTTACCAGACAAGGAAATTAGTGTTTTAGATAGACAAGAAAGCTCAATTTTGTCGGATCGAGGAAGCCTTACAATTCCTATAATTCAAATTAGACGTAATTAGTTTATTCGGTTTAAAAGACGGAAATATATATAAATATATACATCTTAAAAAAATGTGTCAGATTTCAACAAAAACGAGAAATGCTCTAAGGAAACGAAAATTGTTAATGAAGATTCGAATTTTGAACCAGAGGAACCATTTGACTAAGACGATCGAAATCTAATTAACGGCGATGGAGGTAAAGCTTTGTATAAATTAAACTTCTTAATCTATATTAATTTTTTTTGGTATAGAAATGAATTCCCAAGCATTGAATTTGATGAATTCTAGATCCGTTTCAAACCCGCTGAATTCGATTTCTGATAATACGCCGTCAAGCTGGAGCATAATGTCGAACCATTCCATTGGTATTTGAATTCATATCCAAATTAATATTTAATAACGCCTCTTGATAATTGCTATATTTTATAATTTTAGCTGCTCCAAGTCAAAGTTATATACTTGAAGACAATCTATCACAAAACGTGTCAGTTGATTTACAAAACATCAGAAGGGCTGTAGAAGCTTCATGTAATAGAAAATATATCTTAAATATAAAATATAAAATTAAATGTATCTAATAAAATTTTTGGAATAGAAACCAAGACGCATTCTGGTTCCCTATCAAACCCACTGCATTCTATTTCTGGTACTGCACAGTCGAGCTGGGGCATTATGTCGAATCATTCAATTGGTACTTTCAGTTTATATCCAAATATTTATTGTCTCTTAATAATTGCTATATTTATGATTTTTTAGGTTCTCAAAGTCAAAGTTTTATACGAAACGTGTCACCTGATTTACAGCGCAGGACTACAAAAGCTTCATGTACTAAAAAATATAAGTTAAATATAAAAATACATATTTCAATTAAATATAACAGCTTGCTGCGATAAAGATGAAATGTTTCGGAGAGCAGTGTTTTCAATGTTCGCAGATCTGAGTCGTAAACTAATTGATGTTCAGCGGTTGCTTTCCAACAACAATGCTGGTGGTTTTTTGGATATCAATGGTTTGCCTTCTTTACCAATAATATCACCAACGAAGCTGGAGGAGTATGAAAAGGTGTTAGAGCGTGAATCAGAAAGAGTAAAAATTGTACGTTTGAGTTGAAAATTTACAATAGCAGTAGTATTTATTTATTTTCTTCGTAGGTTTTGCATCTTGGATCTTTTGGTGGTCGCACGCTCGGTGATATAGTAAGAAGAATTTTAAGAAATTCATTTCACCATAATCTTGTGCTTCAAATGAATTGGAGTGGGAAACAAGATTTAATTGCCTTTTCCAAACTTAAGATGAAAGATGCGATTATTGGTAAATTGAAAAAATACTTTATAAATATATAGCTTGACTTTAAGAAATGTTCGATAATTTTCTTTCGCTACAGATGCTGTTCGTCAAAATAGCAAATTTGGAAAATCAACTACTTTTGATATCGAAGAGATAATCAAAATGTGGCTGAAGCATAAAGCGGATCGTAAAGGAGGTAGACAGCAACGAGCAGTGAAACAGAAAGCACTATCGAAAAAGAAACAAGCGGAGAAAGAAAACGAAGAGGAAGACACAGGAACCGATTCTGAATGAAGGAAATATGTTTTTAGCATCGTTATTAAGGATATAACGTGCTTGATAGTGCCTTAAGTGCTTTGAAAATTTTTATCTCTGTTTAAACAATTACCATTTTTAACCATCTAATAGATGTTAAATAAGTTTTTACCTTTTTTAAGTTTAAATGCAAGTGGTATTTAATTTCAAAAGCAAACGTTTCGATATTTTTATAAAAAATATGTTCAGTTTTCCATTTTTTGGCATCGAATAAGATGTTAAATATAAAAGTTCCTGAATATGTATGTTCCTATTTTTTTGTACTTTTAAATACAAGTGGTATTTTTGGAAGTAAACGTTTGTTATTTTAGAATAAATGTACTGTGCATTTACTTCAATAAAAATTTCTTGTTTGATATTATTGTGTGCTTTATCATGATCTGTCAGAATTGAGTCGGGAATAGTCATATTAGTACATCAGATTGTTGTATTTATATACCCCGTGCACCGCCAAAGCATTACAGGGGTTACTCATCATCTGTCCCGGCCGAGCCGTCGACCTGTATACAAAGATAGGAAATGCTTCCTAAATCACATACACACAACGGTATACACCCGTATACCTGCATCTCCTACTCACGACTCACTCGTGAGTTCGTCAAAATTCACAACGATATAACGCATTACGCGTTCAAGATCGTTGATCGTTTCGTTATCCAGATTGTGGAGACCATTCTCGCGGATTGGTCTCCTTAACAAATGGTTCGTTCTAGGACAATTACGAACATAATGCTCTGAGTCTGCTTCCAGAGCACCGCATATGCATTTGGGCGATGCAATATGACCCAAGTTGAACAGGTAGAGTGGGAACTTACCGTGTCCACTTAGGATTTGCGTCAAATAGTAATTCGTATTGAAGCTACCATTGACCTTAGGAAAGTACCTCTTAGTTACCTTTCCCTTCTCACTCTCATCCCACGACTCCTGCCACCTTTGAGTCGTCACCTCATTGAGCCACCTTTTAATCACCAACTTAGTTGGCTTCATCTCCTTCTCCTCGGGGAGATCGGTTGCTGACTTTGCAAGAAAGTCAGCCCTTTCATTCCTTGCACACCCAGTGTGCGACTTTATCCAAGTAAAGTTGACTTGAGTCTCCATCCGTTTTAACACCTTACGGATATCATGGCATAAACCATGATTGTTTTTATGATTGCTTAATGCGTTAATAGCAAAAAGACAATCTGTAAAAACCGTTGTACCATCACCAGGACGTTGACCATGCGTCCTTAACCAGCAAATACCCTCATATATTGCTAGCAGCTCAAGAGAAAACGCATCCACCTTACCATTAATGCGAGTGACCTCATTGTACACTTCCACACCATCTCTGTACACAGCAAATGCCACTCCGGCACCCCGACCGGACAACGAGCCGTCAGTAAACACCTCTATCCCATTGCCATTGGGTAGTTGCTCTGTGATGTTTATACTGCTACTGACCGCTGGGTGGTCCTCCCATGGGTCGCCTGGGTAGAGGTAGTTACCACCACGTAACTCCACCCCACAGTGCTTACTGTCTTCTCTAAAAGAAAAGGACCTGAACACAGCAGCTTCCTGCCTCACCACCAGGTCTAACGGTTGACTACGAGCAAGGATCCGCAGCGCATCGCTCGAGACAGTCCGGTAAGCACAAGTAATACGAAGGGCCGCAATTCTCTGAATTGAGCTCAACTTCCTCACCATCACACTATTTTGCGTGCTCTTCCACCAAGCACCGCAAGCGTAAGCCACTACTCTCACAATACACCCATTGTAGATAGTCCTTAACGCTTTATGGTCGAGGCCCCACTCAACCTTTGCAAAACAAGCAATGCTTTGCACCAGCTTCGTCACCCGGACACTTACTTCCTCGAGATGAGGAAGAAAGGAAAGCTTGCTGTCGATGGTGACACCAACAACTTTCAACTTGTCAACATTTGCAATGTTGACGGCTCCCATCTTATAGATTGGGAGCCTTTTCATTATGGATTTTGCGGCGAAGGTGATAGCCGCCGACTTTTTAATGGAAAAACTCAGCTTATAGACTTGGCTCCACTTAGTCAATTTATCCACGATCACCTTACCCGTGGTTTCGAGAGCACGCCTGGACGTGCCCCAAAATAATGACTGCAAGTCATCCGCGAAGGCTTGGATTAGAGAATCCTCTGGATACTCAATCCTCAGTGCGCTATCCATAACCACATTGAATAGCAGAGGTCCACTGCATGAACCCTGAGGGCAGCCGCGGGTCAGTACTCTCCGTACACAGGTACTACCTGCCCTCACCACTGCAACTCTATCCTTCAGATAGTTAACATATGTCTCATATATGTTCTTCGGACACTTAAAGTTCCTTAAACCGTGTAGGATTCCTGGAATCCACACATTGTCAAAAGCACCCTCGATATCTAGAGATATCAGACTGGTGTGACAATTATTTGCTTTGTTATCCCTGATTTGGTTCACCATATTGGTTAGACAGTGAGTCGTGGATCGACTATGTCTAAACCCAAATTGCTTATCGCTAAGCAATTTGTTGCTGTGGAGAAAGTAATACAACCTTCTTGACAACAGCTTATCAAGCACCTTCCCTACCACCGGAAGAAGCGAGATTGGCCTGTAGGCCTTAGCGTCCTGCCTGTCTCTGCCTTCTTTATAAAGAAAAACGAACTTAGCAACCTTCCAAAGTTTTGGGAAGTATCCCATACTGAGGCAAGTGTTGAAAAGCCTGACAAACAACGCTGGGCAAGCTAAGAAAAATATCTTGAAAAGCTCGATGGTGATACCATCCTCACCAGGAGCCTTGCCCTTCTTAAAAGAGTTGATAGTCTCCAAGACCTCATCACTCGTAAATGGCTCATCATTCTGACTCATGAAGTCTTCGTGCAATGACTCCCTTATTGTCGTATGAACCTCCTCATCATCATCCAAGGAGTCCTCTTTAAATAGAGTATCCATCAGAGTAGACCACGTCTCCTCAATACCTGAGGTCAAAGAACCATTCGGTTTCTTGATGCAATTTAATGCATTCTTACACTTGACCTTCTTTGTGGCCAACTTATAGGGTAGGGAGAAAGGATCCTACCTTGAAACCCTTGTGCAGAAATCCTGCCAGGACTTAAGCTTTGAGTCTGCTATAAGTGCTTTATAGCTTTTTGACTCACGACGGTACTCGACCTTTAGCGCCTCCCGGGCTGCATGGTCCCTGGTTCTTTGGAACCTCCTCCTGAGCGTTCGTAACTCCTTCCTCTTCTCACTGAGTTCGCTCGTCCACCAGGGAGTGGACTTGTGCCCCTTATTCTTACGCAACCTTGAACATTCTTTCGAACGCTCAATAATGAGATTATTAATCTCCACCGCGCATGCCTCGACCTCAACCTCATTGTTGAGTGGAGACTCCATCAACCTCTCCAAGTCAGGCACGATAATATCTTGTAACCTTTCAAGATCAATATCCTTGACACGAATCGCATTCGAATCATTCTCCAGGACAAGATCACCAATTTCAAAGAAAATGTATTTGTGATCACTGCACGTTTCCTCGTTGCTGACACGCCATTCAATTACTCTACTCGCAATTGCCATACTGGATACCGTAAGATCCACCCAGCTCTTACCATTAACGGTCCAGAACGTCGGGCCACTACCCGGATCGTTCTCGACATTCAAATCAAACGAGTTGAACAAGTCGATTAACAACCTACCCCTCTCATCGTGATGCTTTGATCCCCAAAGCGCGTGATGGGCGTTAAAGTCACCACACAAGATAACCTTTTTTCCACTCTGTACTTCCAATTGATTCGCAATCTTATCGATATGGAATTCAATGTCATCATTTGGTGGTATGTAAATGGAGAACAGGAATAAGCTTAGATTCCCCAAAAGCACATCCACCACAACCATGTGAGAGTCTTCGTAGAGCACGATCACTTGTGCCTGAGGGTTGAAGACAGCTACAGCTGCTTTTGGATTGTCCTGGGAACAGACGATCCTTGTTCCCATGGGTAGACCTATTACCCGACCGTTAATTGCATATGGTTCCTGTAGTAAGGCAATGTCTATAGAGCCTTCCTGGCAAGACTGTCTAAGCACAGAGGTTGCAGTTTTGCCCTTGCCTAAGTTGACCTGCAGACAGCTTAGCTTCCTACTCACCTCCATAGTTGGTTCTACTCTTTAGAAACTCCAACTCCTTCTTATACACAGGACACTGGCCATCCAGGGCTGAATGCGCAGTGTTGTGTTTGGTATTCTTGTCCCTATTACTCAGGGCACAGTTTCTGCAAGTTTTAAGATCACTCTTACAATCCTTGTAGCTGTGATCCTCTGAGCATAGGGAACAATACCTTCTATTTTCAATGCACCCACCTTCTATGTGTCCAATCTTCATGCACTTAAAGCATCTTGGAAGATACACATAACTTTTGACTCCAACCACAGAGTAGCCCAAATTGAGCTTCTTTTTCGCCTTCCACGAATTAAGCAGGGCTGGAGGCCCCTCCAGCACCCAGTTAACACCACCTTTTCTGTTCCTCAGCGAGAACTTAGGGACAATATCTGTCTCTTTGCAGGTGTCACGTCTTTCGCTGGATCATAAGAGGACTGGTGACATAGCTGTTGGAAATGACTAGCCAGGCAATTACTTTTAAAAACTGAATTTATTTTCTTAACTCTTTCATTGAGTTGCGTTGAAGATACAACATTTTGTATGGAACAATATGAGTGAATATTACAATTGAAACTGGGTTTATATACAGCTTATTAAAAAAGTATTGAGTTCGACCTTATCTTATCAAGATAATAAACATTAATTTTAACTAACGCTTATTTCTTTTAAATTAAACCTTTTTAGGGTTTTTTTCTATTTTTTTTCTTTATGTTTACGTAATCGCAACATCCTCCGCCCGATGGACAATGATTGTTCATGACCCTTCGCTGATTTCTAAGTTGTATAGGTGTTGAACGGCTCTTTTTGCTGTGACGCCACCAGGTAGCCTTAGACTGCACGCCCGAACCTTTCCATCACGTCCAGGAAAGACTTCGGTAATACGTCCGATACGCCATACTTGTCGAGGTAATTTTTCATCGCCCAAGAGTACGACATCGTTCACCTTGAAAGGAACGGTGCTGGTTACTGTTTTGCTGGTGTGGGCCGAGCGAAGTTCTAGTAGGTAATTGTTGCGCCAGCGATGCCAGAAATGGTTCAGAACGGCTTGACGATGTTTAAGTCGCTGAATCAGCCGTCTCTCGTTGGCGTTGACGTCTGGTCTCTTGAAGGAATGATCGGGAATCGAAGTGGCTCGTTGACCAATGAGAAAATGTGAGGGAGTCAACGGGAATGGCTCGTTCGGGTCGGTGTCGTTGTACGTCAACGGTCTTGAGTTGACGACTGCCTCAATTTCAGTTAGACTCGTTACTAGTTCTTCGAAGGACATTGCATTATTCCCAATGGTTTTCTTTAAACAGGTCTTCACGGAACGGACAAGCCGTTCCCAAAAACCGCCCCACCAGGCAGCGTACTCCGTGATATATCTCCATGCTATTCCCTTGTGGCCCAGATATTCTTGAAACGGCTTTTCTTCGATATTCCGGTAAAGCTTTTCAAGATCTCGGTCGGTTTTCTTAAAGGACTTTGCATTATCAGAATATACGTTTGAACAAATTCCTCTTCGAGCCACAAATCTTCGGAAAGCCATCATAAACTTGTCGGCGCTCATATCAGACACCAACTCCAAGTGAATGGCTCGGGTTACTCCACAAGTAAAGAGAGCGATGTAGACCTTCTTGGAACCTTCCAGCCTCGCAGTTTTTAAAGGACCGGCGAAGTCGATTCCGGTTGTCGCAAATGGAGGCGCCTCGTTGACTCTTTGGAAAGGCAGGGGGGCGGCAATTTGATCTCCAGCCTTGACGCTGAAACGCCGACAAACCGTACATCTTCCAATTATCCTCTTCACCATCTGACGACCTTGAAGTATCCAGTAGTTCTCCCTTAGTTGCGTCAAGGTAGCATTTAGACCTCCGTGCATCATGGCGCAATGGCTTTCTTTTACTAAGAGCTCGGACAACCTGTGTTTTGATGGTAGAAGGTATGGATGTTTGACTTGATATTCGAGATTTGAGTTCTGCAAACGTCCTCCGACTCGAAGCATGCCATCTTGTAGAAATGGACAAAATTGAATGATTTTTGAGTTCTTTGGTAACGGTTGACTGTTCAGCAAACACGCGACTTCCTCTAGAAATGACTCTTGTTGGACTTGACGTATCCATTTTTTACGAGAATTTTCTATTTCTTCTGTTGCTAGGGGACCAGTTCTTCTTTGGTTCCTTGTATTGTTTCGCCAACGTAGAATCCAGGAAGTTACTCGAAGTACTCGAGTTACTGAGCTGTATTTTTGCAGATCCATGACGGGTTCACTTTCTTGCACGAGACCGGGCATTTGAATAGTTCGCCTCTCTTCTTCTACTTCTTGATTGTCGTTGGAAAACTTCGAATTTCTCGGCCACGTCCATTTTTCTTGTAGAAGCCATGGAGGTCCATTCCACCAGATTCTGTTTGACATGAGTTCGTTTACGGAGCATCCTCGGGACGGCAGATCCGCGGGATTGGTCTTTCCAGCGCAGTGACCCCAGGACGACGGCTCTGTTAACTTGTGAATTTCGGCAATCCTGTTTGCTACGAAAGGTTTCCACTCTCTAGCCAATCTTTGGATCCATTGAACGACGATGGTGGAATCGGTCCAACAATAATAAGTGGTGATCTCGCCGTTAAAGACGCCCAACAAATAGCTCAGTAATCGAGAACCAACCAATGCTGCCATCAACTCCAGACGAGGTATTTTTAATTCTTTTATTGGAGCGACTCTGGTTTTTGATGAAAGCAGACTGACTCCAATCTTTCCGGTAACTGTCTCGTATCTTAGGTATGCTACGGCTCCATAAGCTTGTTTGCTTGCGTCGCAGAATAGATGGATTTCTTTCGAGATGATTCTTTCTTCACAATCTTGATAGTACCATCGTGGGATCGAGACATGACGTAAATCATCGAGTTCGTGACACCATTTATTCCATTCCTCCGTTAGAAAACTTGGCAGTTCAGAATCCCAGTCCAAGCCAGCCAGCCATAGCTTTTGAAAGAGACATTTGACACGTACCAAGAATGGAGACAGGAAACCAATGGGATCGAAGACTCGAGCCGCCGCTTGCAAAACACTTCTCTTCGTATTTTTTCTTGTCTTCAGAAATTCTTTGAGAGTCGATACGTCAAAGACCAGAGTATCTGCCTGAGAATTCCAGGAGATGCCGAGGACCTTGAGAGGCAGCGGGGATTTTTCTAAATTCGGGACCAAAGATTTATCTTCTTGAACTCCTTGGTCTTTCCAATGTTTTACTAGCTCCTCAGAATTCGATGTCCATTTTCTCAAATTCATTCCAGCTCGTGAGAGGATGTCCTTGGATTGATGGTAAAGTATCTTCGCTTCTTCGACATTCGGCTTTCCTGATATGAGATCGTCCACATAGATACTTTTTTCGAGTTCTTTTATTGTCTCAGGATACTGGTCCTTATACTGGTCGAAGTGATACTTCAATACTGCGGCCAAGTGAAATGGACTTGAACAGACCCCGAACAAGACCCTTGTCATGCGCAGGTGAATGAATCTTACGGGTTCGCTTCCCTTTGGTAGGGACTTGATCCAAAGAAATCTCGTGAATTCACGGTCTGGTACAGCCAACGTTATCATCAAGAACGCTTTCTCAATGTCTGCCATGATAGCTATTTTGTTTCTTCGGAAACGGATGAGTAACGCTAGTAAGTCGGGATTCAAGTTCGGCCCAGGGTTAAGTAGAGAGTTCAATGATGGACATCCTTTTTCGTGCGCCGCTGCGTCAAAGACGATACGAAACTTCGTTGTCTCTTTATCTTCTCGTATTACAGGAAAATGTGGTATGTAGTACTTCGGCTCTTCGGACTGGATCAGCTCATGTGGGACTTCCTCTACGATACCCTGTTGTTGGTAGTCATCAAACGTTTCTTGATAGCGCTGGTATAATGTAGGGTTTCGCTGACATTTCTTCACGAGGCCTTGCATGCGTCGACTGGCCAGTGCGAAATTACTTCCAAGTTGTTCAACTTGATCTTCCTTCCATAGCAATTTTACTTCATATCGTCCGTCTTGAATCTTGATATTAGAATTATGCTTCAGGATTAACTCTTCATCCGTTCTTGATATAGATTCTTCATCCAGGATCCCTAAGGACTCAAGCTCCCAGAACGCCTTTAGACTCATCTCGTCTTTTTCTTCTTCTTCCTCTTCAACTATCGCATTCATCACGACGACACCCTGAGCAAATACGTTCGAAGACATCAGGGTTGGCCCTTGAACTGCCCATCCTAGTCGACTTTCCAAAGCGACGAGAGAGTCCGTTAATCTGTGAATCACGCCGGTGACTATCTTCCAATAGTAGTCCCCTGCTATTAGCACAGACAGCTCTCTTCTTACAGGTTGACCATTTACTTCAGACTTGTCCGCCAATTGGATACCTCTCTTCGCCATTGTTTCTCTGATATCGTTATCTGGCATACCGATAACTGCTCCTAGGATCTTCGGGCTCTCGAATACGGACATCTCGATACTACTTGTCGGATCATTCAGGCCCCGTAGAAGGACCTTGACTTTCCTTCTGGTCGATGCTGTTGATTTCTCTGTTTCGAACCCTCCAACGGTGATGGTACCTTCTCCAATGATTGGCAATTGAAGTCTTTCGACTACGTCTTTAGTTATGAAGGACCTCTGAGCGCCGTTATCCAAGAGACATCGTATCGGCTGTTTTCCATTAATACCTTCTGCGTATACAACGATTGTTTGAAGGAGTACTTGCTGACCGTGAAAATCTTGCGTCGGACAGCTCGCCGCCATAGATATCAATTCATTATTTTTCTCAGACGATTGTAGTTCTTTTTCCGAAGTTCTTGGTTTTTCTCCATGAATGTCTCGGCATATTGATACGTGATGTCGCCTTTGGCATTTCTTACATCTGTTTTTTGATTTACAGCGTCGAGCGGTATGTCTCGGTTTAAGACATAGAAAACATCTATCTTGATGGGTCAGCAACTCCATCTTCCGTTCCAGCGTTGCACTCGTGCAGTCTTCCGGCTTGTGATCGCTATTACAATAACAACAGGTATCTGCATCAGCTACAGCTACGTTCAGGATCGACGCTGTGGGTATTTTGCTTCTCATTGGAAATGCGCTCGATCTGGAGGTCCCGACATCAGCTCTTGAATGGAATCTTACTTTCTTAGCGTCGTCACTATGGTCTCGTATTGGTCTATTAAGCACTGCAGCTCGTTCTCGGCACTCCACTTCTTTTCTCAAGTACTCCATCAGAACGCTTGCATCGTATTCATCGTCGGCCTCGTCCAATTGTCTTGAATACTCCAGCGCCATATCGTGAGGGAAAAGCTGAATTACGATGTGGCAAAAAAGATATCCGTAACTTGCTTGAGGAATTCCTAATGCTTCGAGACACTTGACCTGGACATCACATGTATCATAGAGTGACCTCAATCCGGAAATATCCGTGGATCTTCTGATCGGATCTAATCTGGTTATTTTATCCAGATGACTACTGATGGCCACTCCTTTTCGTCCGTATCGTTTCTCCAATAGTTCGACAGCGACGATGTAGTTTTCTTCAGTAAGCGGAAGTCCAGATATCGTGTTGAGAGCTTTTCCTTCCATATAGGATTTCAAGTAGACGAACTTGGTAACGTTTCCGATGCCATTTTTTCCGTGGATAGCTGCGCTAAACTGATCCCAAAAACTTCGCCATTGCGTAGTGTCCCCATTAAACTGCGGTATCGTTACTCGAGGGGGGTTGACCATGATTTTTCCTTGGTTTTCGTCATAATTCTCCTTGATATTCTCTTTTCGGGATACTTCCTCTACTTCCAGGTCTTGAAAGAACTTCTCTAGCGTGGTCTGCCTTTCAATGATTGCTTCTCTGTATTTTTCTACTTCGTCGATTTCGTTTCCCAATAGGTCTTCAGGTACCAGCGGTTCTAGTTGCTCGTCTTTGTAGCTCAACTTGTCCCTCTTCTCTGAGAGTTGCTTTAATAATTGCCTTAGTCGGTCCTCGTTCCGTTCTTGTTGACTCCATTCGTCATCGATCTTATTCATAATGGCGTCTGTCCTTGTCCTTAAAGTTGCTCTTGCTTTCACCAATCGCTCCATGGTCTGGTTCTTGTATCTTCACCGTCCAAGCTAATAGACTTTGCGTTCTTCTTAAGTGGCTCCGCAAGGATACGTTGAAGGATCTTAATACGTGAATCTTCCTATTGAACTTGTACTTGGTTATGTTCCTCCCGGGTTTCGGCACCAATTTGTCACGTCTTTCGCTGGATCATAAGAGGACTGGTGACATAGCTGTTGGAAATTACTAGCCAGGCAATTACTTTTAAAAACTGAATTTATTTTCTTAACTCTTTCATTGAGTTGCGTTGAAGATACAACATTTTGTATGGAACAATATGAGTGAATATTACAATTGAAACTGGGTTTATATACAGCTTATTAAAAAAGTATTGAGTTCGACCTTATCTTATCAAGATAATAAACATTAATTTTAACTAACGCTTATTTCTTTTAAATTAAACCTTTTTAGGGTTTTTTTCTATTTTTTTTCTTTATGTTTACGTAATCGCAACAGCAGGAGAGCTTATTGTTGCTTATAAGCTTAGCAACAATTTCTTCCTTTACGATGTCCTCATCAACACCGTAAAGGATAACCCTAGGGTTATTGAGCTTTGGAGCTCTAACACTAACTTTGTCTGCCAAGGCAGCACAATCGCTGATTCCCCTCTTCAGCTTCTCCATATCCTCAGCGGTTTTAACCTGTACCACCAGACCCTCGTTCCTACAGGACCGGACACTCTGAACACTTATTTGCAGTTTGGAGGGATCAACCTCCTTCTCTAGTCTCTTCTTGAGAGAATTAGAAGTCTCACCTTGCTCTGTGGGATAGAGCAGTACCACATTTTTTCCCCTTGGCGGAACCTTCGGTCCCCCTTTCTTAACGGTGGACTTTTTCCTGCCCTTGGTAATTTCAGGAACCTTTGAACTTACATTACTGGCTGCAACTGTAGCGAAGCTCATTTTCTGCTTTCTGAGATCTTTCACAGTCTCATTAAGTTGTTCAAAAGCACCCTGCACCCTAGCAAGTTCCAGGTGACTGGTGTATACCATGGTCTCCACCGCTTTGAAGACCGTCCTGATCTTCTGTGCAACTGCCATTTGCACTTTATTGTCCTTGTTGCAAAGGACTCTATCTAGGGCGAGGAATTCCCTAGCGAGTGTAGCTTCGACACTCTCTTTAACCGCCTCTTCTACCTCTGGAAAGTCATTTCGAGGTCGCTTGGACCTCTGGAAGACAGTGTCTTCCGAATCGGAAATTTCTTGAAACTCGAGGAATCCAGTTTCAAGGTAGTTGTTTTCGGTAGCCATAAAGAAAAACAAAACATTTCATCAACCCCACTCACCGCCCACCACGGAGCCCAACATGGGTATCTTGCAAGCAAGATAAGTGATATGAGAGAGATATACCCAGGCACGGATAACTAGCAGTATCACGATGCCCAGTTAGTCCTCCCTACCGGGGACAACAATCCCCGTATAGGAGCCGATTGATCTACGTCGGACTAGCGTAGACCTCCTGTCTAACTACACTCAAGGACCGAAGAGGCGTGTTGTCTGAAAACTAACCGCAGTATGTCAACAAACTCAACCTCCAGGACTCCCATCGCATGGCTTACAGGTCGCCGTCCACGGCAAACAGATGGGTCTAGTTTTAAACAGGCCATAGTCAGGACCTGAAACCTCGACAGAGGGTGGTTACTATCGGTTAGGAATCTAAGAACGACCAATCTGGTATAGGAGACCTTAACCCAGCATAGCCCGCACGTCAAACAATTCCCTTAAGCCCCCCACCATCAAGGTGTAACCGTTAGGGGATCAGTCACTTCGGTCGGGGTCTCTCCGCCGGGACGAGCTGGTCACAGGATAAATCAACTGCGCCAACGGCCCTTTGTGTCAACAACCACCTTAAGCTCCCCACCATGCAAGGCGTGACCATTTGGGAAAACTGGGTCGCGTTTAGTCTGGAGTTGGGGAAACACATCCGGTTTCTGGCGTTCGAAGACCCACCAGTCCCCGTCAGCTTAGCCCCAACCCGCGCTAGCCCCCTTACCACGGCAAGGAACGACCCTCATATTAGTACAGTCGGCATAACGACGTTCAGTAGTCGGGTAATCAATACGTTTAGAGTCGGCAAAGTGTAAATTTTCCAAGGTCCGCCGACGGTCGGCCGACTCTTGAGACCCTAGGACATTTCGACTGTAAAACTAATAGTCGGCCGACTTCGCCATTATAATATTTTTGCCGACGTTGGCCCGACTCCGATGTGCTACAGGGGAGGTGACGGAAGAAGAAGCCTATGCTCGCTCTCTGTTAACAATTACTGGTGGTTGCATCGGCGAAGTATGGCGTAAAACAAAACGCCATACAAGCTGGAAGGCGAAAAACATTTCAGATGCACAGAAGAGATAGGCTAAAATTCTGTACGACGCAGCTCTAAAAATTAGGCAAACAACTGAAGAAAAAACAGGCATCACTTTCTCTGGAATTAGAATTCGAGACAAGGGGGGACTGTTTTTACCCATAGCTCAATTAAACGACTATTTTATTTTGCTCAATAGAATTTGTAGAACCATTTTAGATTGAGTAAAGAAATATGGGCACAAAATATTACAGGCAGTTACTCAGTATGTTGCTGTAAATGAAATTGCATTGAAAGAGACTTTTTAAGGTGCACCTAGGATTAACTTGATGTAGATGAAGCTACAAAATTGTAACTAATGAATTTTTAACAGCACGAGAAGAGAATACTAAAGGAGCTAATGGCTTGAAGGATGAACTTTATGTCCTTTCAAAAAGAGGGGGAAATATAAAAAAGGAAAAAAATTGGTGGGGTAAAAACAAAATATTTTAGTGCCCAAAATAATTCTTCTAGAGGTGTTTACCAAGATTTTACGAATGACCCTTTGCCAAAGGTTCCTACTAGTCATGCAATTTTAACTTAAGATGATTCTAAATCAAAACCAGCTCATTCACCAAAAAATCTAAGTTAAACTTAAGCAAAAGCGAACCCATAATATTAAAGCTAGGCAAGCTTGAACAAAATTCAGAATTGTAAAAACTATCTGACATTGACTAGACAATTCATTTACACATTTTTTCACTAATGACAAAATTAAATAATAGCTACCGAAAGAGTTATAAGGGTAAACAAAAATTTAACAATTTTAAACTCATTTTTACTATAACTTTTCATTTAAAATACAAAATTTATTATTAAATGTTATTTATTATTCTATGTGATTAATAGAAATGTAATAAATTTTAACTTCTTTTCTGTAACACAAAATATGGATTCTATATTATTGTTTGTAAACAGCAATATACCAAATTAAACATTATGTTGTTTATAGACTTTGATTTTGAGCCCTAATAACGTATTGCATCCCCTATGATTTAAAATATATTACAAAGTCTTTAATGTTAGTTTTTATTTGCCGCGAATTTTTTAGAAAACGCATCTCTGACATAAAGTGGCACATCTCGGTATCCTTTAACCACTGTCGTGTCCTTTCACATCCCTTTTAGTTAAGGCATTTTTTCTTACATAATTGAAATTTTGACTAGTCAATTTTCCACCGGCGCCATGTTTATACTGGAAAAAAAATGTTTCTACAGCACTGCCATTTATTCGTATTGGACATAAATAATGCTGTCCACTATTCTATGTTGCAAAGAACTCCATTGCGAGGTTTTCATTCCAAAAACCTTTACTCTTAATAGAGCCCAAGTCTGTTGGGTAAAATCGTTCATTAAAAAATTACAAAACTAAAACAACCCAAACCAGGGGGAAGTGGCAGGGTTTGTGTCCCACTCCAGAATTATCTGAATTTAATTTATATTTTATCTGAGACTTGCACGAAACCCTGAGTTTGACATTTGTCCTTGGAAGTAAAATGTTTAGACAAACCTGCCAGGATATGAATTTCTTTTGTGTTGGACTACTAGGTGAAAAGTCTTCGCATGTTTCTGGATAAAAAAATTATTTTAAGATACAATTGTACCATGGTTTTGTTAAAACTGTCTAATAAGATACTATTATCTTACCCCTGATATTTTCAGTTAATTAGAGCTGTACTAGAAAGAGATTTAACTTCACACTTTGAGAACATTCCATACTTAAAAAGGTTTTGACATGCTTTCAAGTATTCATAGGTTCTCATCACATTTTCAGAGTCTTTTGGTGGAATCTTCACGGTTTTAGACACATCTTGAAAATTAACTGCGCAATCATTTCTGAATTGTTCTTGCCCAGTTTCTGGATAGACATCGTCAGCCCAATTCTTCATGTTAGGATTTGCATATTCATAGAGAGCTGACAAAACGTCATTTTGCTAATATTTAAAAATATATATGTATCATAACTTTAGTTATACCAAGATGGCACAGCCAAAATAGTAGCCTCTTTCTCCTAGAACTCTTGATTTTACCTCTCTGATAAAAAAACCGCAGCTCAGCACTCGCATAGGTAGATAGAGATAGCTAATACCAATCGAATGACGCTTGGATTAAATTTATATTTGGTGCCGTTGAAGAGAATTTGTCGATTCCCGGGAACTAAACGGACCTATACCTTCCACTGTATTATTCAACTTCACCATCACCACATACATCAGGAGCATAAATAACAGCCCTCTATACTAGAGGAAGAGGCTAAAAAGAAAACCAGAAGAATATAATATATCTCTTAGAGACATATCCGACTTCATGGATCACTAATATTATTTGCTTTAAAGAAGTACTTAGCCACAAGTAACATAATACAAATAAGTATGACATTTCCTTAGCTTTAGTGATAATTTTTTAACTGAACTTTTTTTATTCATATGTTACTTACCATCATGGGTGAATAATTTTTGTTAAGAATTTAAGCCTAATATAGTAGAAAATGCCCTGGAGTCGCGAAAGACTTTTACTTTTGAAGCCCGAGTGCGAATCACATGCACTCATGCTTCTGATCAAAATCTTTTGTTAATTAGTAACATTTAAGCCTGATATTCTGCGTATCTATTGGAAACCAGATATTTTGCGCAATAGCTCTGAAAATCAGTTCAGTTATAAATTTTGCTAAGTGTCAAACATATAGGTCTTATGTCACTTATGACATTACCATTTTGCTAGTTTTACGGTTATTATTGTTGTAAGACCTTTATTTTATAATACCCATTTAAAGTGATTTTACCTGTATTATTCGTGCCGGTTTTACATTTAATTTAGTCCATTCATCCCTTTTGATATAGCTATGCAGTAGTTTTGGAACCAACCTTGTAATGTTTCGGTTGCTGAGTTCATCATCCCTTTTCTTTAGTTCAATGATTTGTTTCCAACCAAAAACCACTCCATGGAATTCGAAAGTCTTAGCCCGTTCAGTAAAAGAGGAATATAATTGGTTGATTAAGTTTTTTAGCTGTAAAAATATTAAATAGATATCTATATAAATCTATCTATCTATATATATATATATATATATATATATATATATATATATATATATATATATATATATATATATATATATATATATATATATATATATATATATATATATTTAGTTTACACCCTGTATATATATATAAAAATTGAACCAGGGCGAATATCTAAAAATCTGTTTAAGTTACGAATTTTAAATATTTAGGTCACATAAGTGTGCACAGGGAGCTTTGAAAATGTCAATGACCTTGAAACATGTCTTTAAGGTCATACAAAAAATTATCTCGAGAACCGTAAGCGTTAGAAAGTTGTTTCCTATAAGAAAAGTATTATCTGTCACGTTTTAGGTCTAATATCTTTGACCCGATCGGATTTGACAAATAGGAAGTCGATAAAAATTTAACCAAAATCACAAAGGTCGTAAAAATTGAAATTTAAATAAAGCGCTAATAACTCGAAAACAAGGCGTGTTACATTATCGAAATTTACTAGACAAACTCATCATGGTGGGAGTCTTTAAATTTTCTAAAATTGAATGGCCTTGAAAAGCCGGTTCAAGGTTGGGAAAAAATTATCTCGAGATCCATTAGGTTTAGAAAGTAGATTACAATTAAGTGTGTATCACCACATTCTCGTCAAAGTGGCTGAAAATTTGAAATTTGTACCTAAAACAGATTGAGATATTCGCCTTGGTTCTTTTTTTAATGGTATAAATATATCTATCTATCTATATGGAAGTCAAATACTTCAGTAGCAATGTCATACCTGATGTGATTTACAAATGATAAAAAGAATGAATCTTCCTATTTTAAATGGATTTGGAAAACTGGGATCAACTTTTATGTCAAATTGTTCATCAGTTTCTTTGAAACAAAATGTTTCTTGTAGGCCAACACACTGTTAATTAACCGCAAAGTTAGCTGCAGGTCCATCACCCACCACACTTGATACGTTAAAGCCATGTATTTGAAAAGTTTTTATAACTTAAAACAAACACCCAAACGTTGTGTGCGCATCAGCAGTTGAAGGCAATGCCAAATATGGTCCAATTATATCATAGTTTGATGTGAGATCACGCCTAAAAAACTGTAACATGTAATTGGCTTTGCATATTTCTTTATCCTCACTAACTTCCTTATACAAATCATCTATATAAGTATAGTCTTCAGGAGCCATGGCCAATCCAATGAGTTTATGATTTTTGCTATTCCAAACAAGCTTTCCTGCAACTTTAACCTCATCAAAAATGAGCACTCCATCACCCTGCGGTTTAGGAAGACCCAGAGATTCTTGTTCTTCTACAAACATGTTGTATGTTTCTTTTTGTTCCCTTATATACTTGTGATTAATACCAGGTTCATCAAGGGTTTTGGATGTCTGCCGCTGAATGGATCTCCTGGATGGCAAATTAATGATAGTTTAGTAAAATTTGTGGGATTTTCCATGACTCTGTGCTAAACTCCAAAACCCAAAAAAAACACTTGCACACCCCTAAAATTTACCAATGCGATATGTTATAGCACTCCATCTATTTCCTTGAGAACCATTGACTAAAAGTATAATTGCTCTGTTCTCTCGTAAAATCTTGCTTTTCGTTTTCAAGATAGGCATCACAATCTTTATTCCAAACATCTCTCAGTCTCTTTCGGATTTCTGTCATTTTCAAATACTTCATCCTCCGGGTAGCCAAACTTAGTGTTTATCAAAGTTGTAACATTTTTCATCTCATTATGTTGTTTTTCATTAAGGGGAAGTTGCAAATCTTTCAATTTAACTTCAAGCTTATACGCTTTCAATTTTAAATTGTGATATCTGTAGATAGTTAATTTTCTCTTCTTTGTCACACTTCGTGGGGATAAATACTTTGTTGGGCAGCTGTGTGAAGGCTGGATCCTTTTCCGATGAGCCGGTGATGACATATGTTTGCTTCTTCTTCTCATTCAAACTCTTAAGTATCGCTGGACATATCGATATTCTCGGCAGATATTGCTATTTACAACCATTATCTCATTTTCTGATTTCAGGAACCACCCTTCGCATTTAATAGATGCAAGATGTTGACAAGGGAAGTCGAATTTCTTCAGTCTTTTGGGAAAATTAGGGAGATGTAATGATATATTTCTGGAATCCCCATTCAGCCCATTACAGAACACAAAGTTTGGATTTTCTAATGTAGAAAGTTTTTCCCTTACATCCTTCTTCAAGTACACATTATTTGGAAATATAGGGGTTTCTGAAACTATTCCTTTAAATAAGACGAATAATGTCAATGTGCCTTTACTTCCTATAATATATTTTAAAGGTTCACTTCCTTGTCTAGTTACTTCCAAAACAAACTATAACGAAATGTAATTAGGATATCATAAAATTTGTTCAATTGAATGAATATAGAAACCTCATTCTTTGGAGTTTGTTTTGGGGTTAGTTCCAATGATCTAAAATCTTTACATAGTTTTTTTATATAATGCCCAAGATGCTCGGGAAATTTTTCAGTTGCCATATCTCCGAGAACTGAGACCAAATCTGTACTTATTTAAAAAAATATTTCTTAAATAGACTGAAATGCCTGAAGATCTTGCTCTATATTCTTTCTATTTTGGTTTCCAAGTGACTTCAGATGGTTAAGATCATCTCAAATTTCATTTTCTTCAAATATAACACTTTGTCCAACTACCTTTGATTCCTACAAATAAATCACTTTAGACTACTGGTACCATAAAACGTCTTGGAAAACAATATATTTAATCAGGTTGGTGCAGAGCTTTCAAACCCCTCCCCCCTAGAGCCTTGAAAAGATTTTCCTACTTTGAAACGATTTCAAGTCTCGCTGATTTGCACCCCTCCAACAGTGAGATACTTCGATAATTCCTACCGTTATGGGCGCACCAAACATAAGCGATTTATTCAGTGCAATTTCTAAAGGTGTGCGAGTACTGTTTTTTAGGTTGCGAGTCGAGCCCCGAGTCTTGGAAAATTTGTAATAATCATTCGAGTCTTTGAGTCCATAGGAAATGGATTTTAATTCTTTAGAGGCCAATTCGAGTCCTAATTTTCTAACAGTCCTATTCGACCCTAAATTTTATTCTAACCATTTAAAATAAGAAAATAAAATTAACAAATTATTCATTATGTACTTCTAATTATTAAATTTATAACTAATTCAAAATTTCCAATTGGTCTTAAAATATTACAAAAAATCTCAAAAACTAAATTTTATTATCACTTTTAACACGGCTTTATCGATTTTCTGATAAACATTAACTACTAAATAAAAATAATTTTCGGAATATTCGGAAGCAAAGAAAAAGGAATCGCCGGGAAATTATGGACTCGCCAGGTATTTTGAATTTTATTTATAAACACAAGGCCACTTACGAGTAATTTTGAAGACTCAAGACCGAGTACTTGCGCTGCAATTTTTTTAAGGTATAAATAATGTGTTTTGCAAACAGATATATATCTCAGGAATGACAAGGGCTAAGAGTAAACCTATTTCGCAATTAAATTATTTGCCCTAAAATTATCCAGGTACAGTTTTAATAACAAAATTGAAAAATTGGCACTTATTGCTTTTGAGCTTTTTAGGGTAGAAAAGTGATTAAAAACTAGAAAAATTAATCATTCTTTTACCTGAATGGGATATTGCCTTTGAATGTTTGATGAGCATGTTGAGGCAACTAAAATAGATGTCTTTACAGATTATTTTAGGCTTGGTATGGGTTCTGATAATGCAGGTGGAATATTCCACTTTGACGACTTGTTCCATTTTCGGAAACTGATTACAGAGCCGAATTGATCATTTACCCCAACAGTTTCTTTTTCAAGCAGTGTCTGCAAAGAAATTATTTTAGAGAAACGAAACTTACTTGAACAACATGAAATTTTATCGAATAAAAAAAATATGATTACATCTTTGAAAAATGATCATCCACCGCTACGTTTTGTTCTGAAATACTTTTTTGCTCAGTGAAATGTATCTAATTTAAAAATTTATAATAAAGATTAAAACAAAAAAACATATCTTTAATACCTGAATGGGAGATTGTCTTTGAATGTTTGATGGGCATGTTGAAGCAACTACCATTAACGTTGGAGTCTTTGCAGCAGCAGGCGCTTTCGAGCCTAGGCCTATTTCTTCTAGGCTTGGTATAAGTTTTAAAAACGCTGGTGGAATATCCCACTTCGAAGATTTGTTCCATTTTCGGAAAGCGATTTCTCTACCGTATTGGTCATTTTCCCCAACCTTTTCTTTTTCTAAACTACTCATTACTTTTACCTTAATCCGCATAAGCCGAGCTAGTTTATAAATTGCAATGAAACTATATTGGGCTGACTAAAATTCCGACACCGAAAACGACAACACACTCTCTTTAGGCGAGATGTGCTGACTAAAATTCCGTAGGGAATATAGTTTCCTTTCGTTTGCTTTTAAACAATTGTTTACTCAGGTTTCGATGAACACTGTTGTACACAAACCGGTTGCAACCTTTACGCTGAAATATCCTGTTGGATCGTTGTGCTGCACCATGATGGCCGTTGGTGAAATGATGGTGGAATGACAGCGATGGCCGTGAGTGAAATGATGGTGGAATGACAGCGATGGCCGTGAGTGAAATGATGGTGGAATGACAGCGATGGCCTTTGGTGGAATGATGACAGCGGAGACGACGGTATCCATTGGGCTCCGCCCTTTTTAAATCCTGCAATCTCTCTCTCTTTCAAATTTCATTTAATTCGTGGTTTAACGAAAATAGTCAACTTTTCTTTAACTCTTAATAACAACCGGGCCTAATTCTTTCTTTTTAAACCACGAGCAGCGTTTTCAAAAAGCGCGCGCCTCAATCGAGAAACTTCAAATCTCTGCGCCAGTCTATTTAAGTCCTCGAACATCTTTTTAAACGTTTTCCATTCGTACATTACTAACAATTTTGTTGCTAAGGGAAAGAAAGCTTTCACATTGCAAAATGATCGAACAACAGATAAAATACAAATAAAACTGAAAACATTGGCAAACTTTTATTTCCAATCAAATTAGATTACGAAGGTAAAATGGAATTCGGGAAAGCCATAACAAGATGGAAATATGCCACGGCCGAGCGGAGAATCCACACCTCCTGGCCAAACAAGCACCAATTTCCGAGAACTACCGCTTCTAAGCGACCAGTACCCAGAAGCAGAAGTAGGATATGGTCATGGAATTCTGCATGAGAATATTTGAACTTAGGAAAGTTCAGAGTTCCACGTTACAAATCTTATTACTAAAACAGAAACCAAAAAGAGGTATCTTATTGTTAGTAATAAATTTTAAGCATCTCCAATTAAAGCGATTTAGCCAAATTAAAGCCACTAACTTTAAAAATGTTAACCATTAACCTAATCTCTTGTTCCATGGTGTAAAAGAACATGGGCTTTTCAGACTCAAAATAACTTTTGGTAAAAAAATATCCATATGTAATTCTTATCTTATTTGCTTCAAAGTGTAATTCTTATTAAACTACGTGAGTAGCAAATAAGACAATAAGCTAAAGCTAATAAAATTAAACCTTATTGAGAACCCAGATAATTATATTGAGAGCTCTTGTAAGTTCCAAAATCTTAAAACTACCAATAACCCATTTCAACTTAAATCCCCTATAATCGTTATATTAGCAAACTTATCACTTACACAAATTGCTACATAAGAGCTAATTCATATTCAAAAATTAATGCCCAAAACAAAACTTATTAATAAGCCAATCTTTATACTCACTTAATTCTTAAAAAAATGTAAGGATCACTAAAGCTAAAACCAAAAATACACAAACCGAAGTAAATATTTTCATTTCGAAAGTTAAATAAAATCTAGAGGTAAAAAATTACCCATATAAGTGGTCGTATAGCAGGAAATGAGTGGGAGGAATGTAACCCAAAGAAAGATTCATACTTTGTACAAGCAGAATTGACAACTGTGAAGACGTTGTTAACCAATTCAGCGAATATACGCGTTTTGCTCGGTGCTGTTCATAATTTTTCGAAGTGCAAAACGTATTAATGCTTTTTACTTCGTAATTCAGGATGTTTGTTTCCTGGAACAAATCCATAACCAACTGTCTACTTGTTGAAATCGTTAAACTGCACCTGCTTCATGCAAGCTTTATACTTCCTGCAAGTCAACAATGTTGCCGTCAGACCATGAACGGTCATCTTTTGCCGCTGATGAGGTTGCATCGATCGAACTCTAAAGTGAGGTCTGCTTCCGGTCAAACCTCCAAACAGTGACGAAAATAGCCTCTGTGCAGCATTCTTGCATATCCTCGATGACTCAATGTTTTGGTGTTACGTGTCACTGTGACCATGATTGGAAAATTACGCATAAAACTACTTTATTGCGTAAACATCTAGAACTTAAAACTTGTATGATTTTAATTGTGTACATTTTTACTAATAGCCAAATCTGCAATTAAAACATAATTTTATGGTATTTTAAGTTATTGGGATTACATCTTAAAACATTGAACTTACATTGTTAGTACTAAAACAATTCAATATTTGAGTTACGTTAATAGGTGGCTACAGTGAAAAATTCCAATCCTTTAATAACAAAGTATGATAGATCATTCAAACTATCACAGTGCGACGTGTCGAATCCATCGGCCATTGTCTGGTTGGACCGGTCGAACATTTCCTGACATTGGTTCGCCACAATAGTCCTTTAGTCGTCGAAATTCTCTCATCTAGAAGAATTAATCTCATTGAACCTTACTTTGAAAAATGGTATTTGACTTTGTTGCCCAAATTTTAAAGGTCGAGACTACCACTTTGAAGGTCGATATCGCTAAAAACTAACGATCTTGCTTTTAGGCCCCTCACTGGGGCCCCGAAGATCATGAGTGGTAACGTAGGACAAGTACGTGGAGCCATTTACTTTTAATTTTTGGGAGTTCTTTAGAAGTATTTGAGTATTTTTTTATTTTCCAAAATTAGAAAATAAAATAGTGTTTCATTCTCAAAATTTCAATCCCTGTAATAAAATTACTAGAATATTCTCGACCAGCATTTCGTAGGATTTAGAGGCTCCCTTAAAATTTAAAATAGGAAATATCGTACATCTGCCCCGTGCTTTGTGGATTGATAAAAATAAGACAATAGAACAGGAAAAGAATGAAAACATTTTAATTCAGGTGGGAAATGTGACCTTATTATACTTTCAAAATACAGGTTAAACAACGTTTCACGCAATTTTATAACGTCGACGCTCGCCGTCCCAACGTTATTTGTATTTTTGACTCAACCCCAACATTTTGCACCGATTTGAGCCCAAGCTGCAAGGACCATAATTAATAAAGTTCGTATCTACAGTATATTCATAGTTCGAAGCGAATCGGTTCCATTTTAGCCTTTATTAAAAATTGGACTTCTTATGTGTAACGTCTTTTTTCACTGTTTTAATTCGGAAGTTTTAAATGTAAGGACCATTTCCCAATCTAAGCTCTTTTTTTATCAGAAATAACTTTGTTCTTTCCAAATTCTTTTACCCACCTGATTATTGCTGATAAGAATCAGTCTGGACAAAACTACCCAAGTGACCGCTTCTTGACAAAGAGGGGTCGTCAGACCGCCAAAGTAAGTGTAGTAGGACTCGGGGCCTCCTTTTCCCGGTAAGAGTTGCGACAGATGCAAGGGGCCTTGGACGGTGTGTTTTGCGCCAGCCTTCGTTATTCGCCGCAAGTTGTCCGAAAGGAAATTTAATCCGGGAAAGGCTGGGGCCTGAAAGTCTGCCTGAAAACAGATTTCAAAGGAATGTTCTAGTCCCATTTTAGATCTCTATTCTTTGTGTAGAGATAACCGCAGTAGAGAGATTAATCCCGTTAGATAGAACTTGAGAGAAAAACCACCAGAGGGGCGTACCGAAAGTGGCAAGCTCTTATAAAAATGGTTTTTAAAAACAGTCAACCAAAATTATTCTAACTCGGCCCTAATTTGACCACTAACCACAATAGTCTTGAAAATAACGGTCGAAAAATCAGCCGATCAGCTTACTTTAATATTTCGGCCGCCATTTTCGGTGCCGAGAAACAGCGTTGCCAGACAACAATTGAAATTGAAAATTTAAACATAATACACATCCGGAAAAAATATAGCAGTGTTGTCAGATTTTTGTCAGATTTAGATTATTTTGTCTGTAATTCACGAAAAATGAACAACTAACGTTTTTCCGACCAAATGTGAAGAAAGTTCATTGATATTTTGCGGCGTAGGATTAACCAGGACTATTGTTGGTTAGGCTCCGCTAGGACCTCCTTTCAGATTGTTACTACTATTGGGATAGTTTTAACAGGAATTCATTTAACTGTTATAATTCACATTTTTAATCAGGGAAGTCATTACACACGCTAGAAAACAGACTTTGAAAAATCACTTCCATTTAATTACCGACGCCATTGATACCCAAAACGGAGGGCCTTCTCTAAAACATTTTTCATGAGGCCGTCCAAAAATGACGTCATGCTCTTTTGGGGCATTTGTTTTCCTCCCCCCTGGCGCACAAAGAAAAATGTCTTCCCGGATAAACGTTCATGTATGTATGTTCAATGAATTTATAGGGTGCAGGACCGGACTAGCCATAGGGGCGGGCCCCAAGGAGTCAAAAACGCTCGCTGCGATGTATCATCAGTTTAATAAATAAAATTTACAAATAAAATCGGAAATTCTATTTTCTTCCATTTGTCCACTATATTTAACGCTGGCCACTGGCCCCGGGAACCGCGCCCAATTTCCATGCTATCGTCGCCCCTGATGGCGCCCCTAGATTTTTCCGCCTGCTGCGCCTTTTAGTGGTTTCCCCTAACCAGACGTCCATGACAGAGGCCACTAATGAAGAAGACTAGTTTTGAAGATACTCAATCAGGTTCTATTAGGAAATTATACAAATCTATACTTAGAACGTCAAAGGTGACAGAACTGGCACCGTATTTTAATACAATAGCTGTTTATATAAACGTAATTACAGTCTGGAAAGTTTCATATTTGAAACAAATTCTTAAAAAGGATTTTCATTGTGATAAGGCTTCATTTCATATTTTTATTAATAAGAAGTTTAGTTTCGTAAAAAAATATCAAACCCTCAATATGGCCGAAAAATTACCCAAGACTCTAAGTGTCACAAAGAACTTTACATCTTTCAACTGTCGGCTCACTGTCCTATTTTGTGTTTGCTCATAGCATCGTTAGCATTAGTGGTAGCTAAGCCATGCCTTAAAACAGTCACCATGACATTTTTACGTCATAGAGCACGACACAATCCTCTATGGAAAATAATCATTTGCCATCCATGGGTGGGTTAATTTCGTAACTGACATAAACTCGTTTCTAGGGCAAATATTATACAACATTCTCGGTTTGCTCTACATCACCACTGAGGTCACTTTGTTCAGCATTTGGCTGTTTTGAATAATAAAAGATTATCCGAGGCAGCTGTCCCGTACCTTTCATCGTACTTAATATTCCTTCAACCTAACCAGAATTGGGTACAAAATGCGACTGGTTTCCCTGTCAGTATTTGCCGATCTAAAAATTCCTTTTAAAGTATGCACGTACTTAAGTTATACCGGAAGTGACTTAACTCTGCCTTCGAAATTTTTTTCAAGTAGAAGCAGTCAACAGTTACGTTAACGAGACGCGTTTTAGATAGGATAAATATCTTTGAGACTCTTTTATTGGTCCAGATTCGTAAGAAGGCGGCATCATAGTAGATTATGGCTTGATAGCAGCGAGCGACACGCTTTTCAAATGATGTGCCAATTATTTATTTACTCAACGAAGCCTTTTTAAATCACAATCAAACCTAACTCACTACCGGCAATGACATCTATTGAGCCATCGAGGCTCTTTAAAGACCAATTTAAAAAAGAAGCTGATAGGGTTCAAGGCCTGTTCATTGGTGGCCTTGGTTCTGTAATGTAAGTGACATCTTGCGTAGGAGATAATGTAGTATCATTGGATAAGAAAATTATTTGATTGTACTCATTCCTAAACTAAATAAGTTACATTTATCTTACCGTTTATCAAAAATTTAAAAACTTTAATGAAATGTTTCTGACTCTTTTCGACTTCGCATGGAATCTACTGGTGGCAATGCGAAAATAATGAATAACCAAAGGTCGCAAAAGAGCCAGAAAACTGAAATTAAGTAGAATAGTTAAAGAATAGATACTATACTAAATTGTAAGTGGAATTTCAATAAAAAAATATGGTCTATAGTACCGTAATCAAGGTTAACACGACATTAAAAAAGTTTCAATCAGCAACTTTGGCTCTAGATTTCGGTAGCCTTAAACAAGCTTAAACAAATCCTAATGGGTGGTGAAATAAGGGTTTAAAAATAAACTAATGGGTGAATCGACAAGTAAGTCCTCTGGGTGTTTTTCCTTCAAGATTTATTCTACGGGCTTATTCTCTTTATTATTTACCGCGAACAAAACAGCTATGACCAGAATCCCATCTGGATATTTCTTAGCTTCGTTGTAGGACGAGTACTTTGTATTCCTATGAACGAAATGGATCTGTGTACGATAAAGAAATATTTCCTATGAAAGGTGGGACAACACTCATACATTTTTCACTTTATCAAGCAAATATGCTATTGTGTAAAGTACGATTCAGACTATTCAATTTAATTGCTGTCAATTATTGGTTCATGTTTACCTTTTAATTGGTCGCTCCATTCTATTCACAACTTTAAACCAAAATCAAATTTTTGGATGTGCCATAATAGTACAATAATCGTTTTGGAGTTCCCTGAAAAGATTATTTCGTTTCTTAATATCGTTTGCTATTCTTTTTCCTATACTATTTCCAGTCTGAAATTTTGAAATTAGATTTAGGTCAAATGTATTTTGACCAAAACCAAATAACTATCAGTTGGACCAACTAACTGTTCATAAGGCTGAAGCGTTACGTAAAATTTGTCGAGGAGCAACACAGTTAGTCAAAATAATAACTTTGATGAAATGTTTTAAAATATTCTACCTTGAAGCGAATCGCGTTCTGGTCTCAAGTTTAAGATTATACTTTTAAAATGATTCTTTTTTGTTTATTCTTAAGCCGCCACTGTATGGCCTATTTGGGCACTACACCAATGGCTCCCTCAATTCAAACTATGCAAACATGGATTCAAAATTTAGTGGAAAGGGGTTCAGATTCTACAACTTTTCAAGGTGAATTAGTTTTGCTACCAAACTGGTCCATCTAAATGATCTAATTGACAGTGAATTGAACAGTATGAAATGCAAAGGCTTGTCCGCAAAAGGCGGACCACCGTGCAACTTTTTTCGGTTCGGTGACCGATGTTTGGGTGAAGAGTTTGTTTGGGGTGTACAGCTATTTGAAACTTAACTGGTTTTCACTAGGGCAAAAACGAAATGACGGTGAACGTCGACGCGAAAAATTACCTTGAAGCCTATCACAATATTCTCGCGTCGACGCTCGCTGGTGTGGCATTTTGTCCCTAGTGAATATCATCCTTAATGGAAGTAAGCTATTCCAGAATGTCACTAACTTTGAAACATTTAACCCTCTTGCTTTAATCAAAATAGCACACAAATAATTTTGACTGGCTAAACCGAATTTCTAAATTTATTACAGGCAATATTATAGCGCACGGAAATAAAAAATAAGCATTATTGCGACCCACATAAATTCAATATAAACCTTTAAATTGGTTTATCGGAAACGAAAACCTAATTTACCAGCAATTAAATAACATAGTCCGAACGGTAGTGAACTCACTGCTCTCGGTTGTAGAAAGGGAACACTGCTTTGTATCAGAAGTCCTTCAACTGAAGAATTAAAATGGTTTTAAAATTGGAGGCACTAAATTAATTTCAAATCTCTGTATAGAACGTAATAGGTGTTCTAGAATAATATTATTTGAACGAATTATCTTTCACTGACCAGGAGAGTACCCGATGTGGTTATCACCGATTTTGTTGAAACTCGGGGGTTAGGTAGACCTTATGAAAATTGCCGAAGGGAAAAGTTGCAATGCGCTTTATTTTCCCATGGTAACCGAAAATGTTTTTGATCTCCCAAAACAAAAAAAATCTCAATTTAAAAAAGTATGGGATTTTCTCGGTTTCACAGGGTTCTTACTTAAAAAATTTGAAAAAAATAAATTATCAAAACTTACTCAAAAAGATGAATTTGACTTATTTTGGGTAAAATTGATCAAGGATTTTGGGTAAAATTTAACAATTTTGATTAAATTTTAACAAAATTTGGGTAACCGATAAAATCCCGTGCTTTTTTAAATGGAGAGGTCAAAAACATTTTCAGTTGCCATGGGAAAACTAAAGCCCGTTGCAACTTTTCCCTTTGGGAATTTTCATACTACCATATGGTCTACTTAACCCCCGAGTTTCAACCAAATCGGTGATAACCACCTCGGGTAGTCACCTTGTGAGCTCAGATAAACGCCAGCGAGAATGGTGGACGAATCCGACTTTGGCATTCGGAGTAGATAATCTTATTATTTTCGTAATAAAAGACAGCGTTCTTAGTGGCCTAAAAATAAGTTTGTTTGAACCTGAATAGAAAAATCGTCTGCTTGAACGCTCCTTCTATCTAACGTAATTGATTTACCACAAATATTTAACTTTACCCTCCCTTTAAGGATTCCGCTAAATCAGTACGATAGGTAGTTAAAAATCAACCGCAGTTTCACCGAGTTTCGACGAAAAAGTTAAATACAACGTTACCACCTTATTCCGTATATTAACGGATACTTATTTGAAAATAGAGCAATGAATTCGTATATATTCTTGGACGATGTCTAAATCATTTTCTGAAAAGTAAATGAAACGAAAGAATACTCGCCTCTAAGGCATATCCTAATCCGTTAAGTGTATGTTCGGTTCCATCATGTTGACTCCAGCCGAAATGAATGTTCAAACCATGGAGCTTGAAGACCTGGTCGTTGGCTGGACCACCCGACACGAAAATGTCTCCAAGGAAAACCACGGAAACTTAATTAAACAAGTATTTATCAATTTAAGGCTTGTTCACTGTTAGGTAAATTTATAAATATGAAAATTCATTTTCTCTTACCAAACCTCCGGTACGTATTTACTTACGGTACGGTACTATATAAATCATGAGAGTGTATGTTAGGGAGTAGAATTTTTGCACGTTAATTCACATATTTCCCACACGAGGTCGCGACAGATAATAAACATTGTGTAAGCCATCGGGCAGAGCAAGAGGCACTTCTCAGGGGATGCCTGCCGTGTAAATATCTCATTGTTCACTCATTATCCTTTTGATAATTACCCAACGAAGCGTCATGATTTACCCAACACAAACCCCAATATGTTGACCCAACTTTATTGGTTTTCGGCTTGAGTCCGCAAAAGACGTCGCGCTTATAATACGACGTTTAAATTATCCTACGCAGCTAAAAATGGTCCAAATATTTTAATGTGTACAATTATTCATTTAAGTTACCTCAGTGGAGAAGTGGTGTCGTTGTTCCGAAAACTGAGCTAGTCAAACGCTCTATTTCTAACAAGGGAAGGTCTTGGACTGTAAGTCGGGAGTACTAGAAAACGTTATGGCAACCTTTAGACCATGCCCCAGGAAGGTATTAGCATAGAAATAGAAATTAGACTAGAAGCACGATCGAATTGGGCGGGGACGTACCAGCTAGAAGGCTGCCATCAGAGTGGAATCGCGATAGTCGCGCCATCTCATAGAAAGAATTTAAACTAAATAAGTAAATATGGTCACGTGGAATAACATAAAACAGATCGTAGGCAACGTATTAAATACTTTTTTTTATTTATCTGACATTATATTAAATTATTTAAACAGCTTTAGGAAAATCATAAAAATCTCAAGAATCTACTATATCTACCGTGTCACCCTTAAAATCACACGTTAACTTTGCGCAATCATTGTAAGTCTGTAATACCACAAATCATCACAGTTAATAACTAAATTTTAATTATTTCAGTGTGGTTTAAAATATGCCTAGATGAGATTCCAAAATCTTGGTTTCAGTGTCTTTTAAACTATCATCAGTATTAGTCAAGTCAAATTGAGTGTTTTCCGGTAGTTAACTTTTTCCGTAAGTTTTCTTAAATAACCTCGGATAAATAGGAAAACTAAATTACAATTACCAAAATCAATAAATCGGCATACTCTAGAAGATGTAAATATGCTTTGTTCTGGAATAGATATTTTTGGGAGCTCTTTCAAATTCTGGTTTTAAATTCTGGTTTTAATAAAGAATTATTCATATTTCAGTTAGTTTTTTATTTCAGAATGTATAGGGTAATTTTTACTTGTGTAGGTACAGCATTTGCTTTCAAATGGTGCCTTCCATTTTGAAAGCAAATTTCATCCGGCAGAAAATGTTTACTTCATACAAAGTCATATGAATTAATTGAAGATGGAGTCCAATTTTCGCGATTTACCGCTAAAACCCATTTTCCTAGTAATTCAGAATTTCTCAGAGGAAATCTTAGTGTAAAATCTCTTATTCCGAGATTATTATAAAATATTTACTATAATATTACATACTTATGAAATGATAATTTTATTTCTTTCCCAGATCTCACTTTACAATGTGAAAAAGCGCAGTTTTTAACCATTTTTGCGGATATGCTTTTAGACACCAAAGTTTAAACACGAAAAAACCGCCGCTGCGCACGACGTGATGCGCAGTGGATCACCTTTTTTTTCTCTTCGAAATTCGCGTTGTAGCCATGGCGACAATGTTTAACGCGTTTTTCAGATGGCGCGTACATCGCGATTCCACCCTAATGTCAGCCTTCTAGCTCGCCTGTTTCCCTTGGGATTGGCGGAAAGGGCAGTGCTTCTAGTCTAATTTCTATTTCTATGGGTATTAGCCGCGGGCGGATTTTTGAGCCGAGTCAAAAGGTCAAGTTTTATGACCTTTCGAAATTTTGTCCCTGGTCGAGCCGGAAATTCCTATGGGATTTTATATGCTAATTTCATGGGCACGAAATGGTCCCCCATTTGCAAAATTTTGAAATTTTGACTTTTGTGATGCGTAAAAGTGGTCATTCAAAGTAAAATTTGGGTAAAATCAGAAGTGGTCAATATGGTCAAAAATGGTCAGTTTGCGATGGGAGTGGTCAATATGGTTAAAAATGGTCAGTTTGCGATGGGAGTGGTCAATTTGGTCCAAAATGGTCAGTTTGCGATTTTGTAATATATTGACCAGTTCCATCGCAAACTGAACATTTTGGACCGTATGGACCACTCTCATTGCAACCTGACCATTTTGGACCATAATGGTCTAAAGTTTGCCATAACGTTTTCTCGGATCCCCGACTTACAGTCTAAAACCTTCCCTTGTAAGTAGAAATTATATACAGCAGTGCACTTCAATTATCGGATCACTCGACAACACCGGTAGCTGCAACATAATGCACCACTATAACATTCACAGCCAAACGCCAGCCATAAAACCCTCCGAGAGTATCAGCAATGGGACGTACATTCCTCACATCGCAAACAATCGTGGGAATAAGGATCGTTGGTGTAGCACCAGCGACCAACACCCAGACAACAAGAGGGCGGGAATCGACTGAATTCGAATATTTTTCAATTATCATTTGCTTAAAATGTCCATTTCATCTCCATCCTATTTAATCCTGACTTAATTGTGAGTTCAAGATTAATCTCTTTATGAAGACGTTGGCACCGAGGCGGCAATCTCGTGTGGGGTCTAGGGCTTGGGCCCCACAGGGAAAACATACGGGGCAGAGCGCCCACAGCAATAAAATTTTAGAAAAACGGCAATCAGGGAAAAATTTATAATCTCACTGCCTTTGTTTTGGTCCGAATTCAGTCTTTTTACAAAATTTATTTTGATAATGAAGATACAAGAAACATTAAGAAGAAATAAGCATAAAATTGATTTCGAAAGATTCGTTCAACAGAAAAAATCATCTCGTCGTTTACCCTGTTTTTTTTTTCAATAATCTTAAGCTACGTTAGATTGCGTAAAATACCTTTGTAATAAATGGGGCCAAGTAAGGGTTAATTCCATTTTGAATGTTTTTATTTTTTCCTTCTTAATGTACATAAACTATCCACAATTTAAAGGTATAAAACTTCAAAATTCCGTAATTAGGTGCGAGCAATTAATTTTTGAATTTCCCCCGACAAAGATTTAATATAAAATATAATCTATATTCGCACCGTGAATATATTCGGAGAACGCTGAGTTTTGGCCTAATGTAAATCCCAAAATTCATCAAGTATCCGAATGGTGCTTTTCCCGTTTCCACTCACTTTGGATAAATATGACAATTCACACTTTTTAAATTATATCTTCTAATCCAATAACTATACAGGGTGTTTCAGAGAACTCTGGCACAAATTTACAGGCATGCTCTTTGGGTAACAAGGAGTGAAAGTGGTTCTAAGAAACGTTTTCCTAATTTGAACCTTATCCGGGTAATTGGCCGTCAAAAATCGGCCTCCAAAACGTCGAAAAACGGGCAAATGTGCAGTTTCTATTATTCCTTGGACCCAATTGTTTCCTTTTACTAAGCATTTGGTTTTTGGTCGAAAAAGATAAGAAAACGATAATTAGTCTCAAAAGTTCGTTAATAATGGAAGGTAGTATTCTACGTAAAGAAATTAACAATAACAAGGTGTTTCATAGTGACCACGTCAATTGAAAGAAAGTTACTTTTGGAATTTCGTTTATTTTCTTCAAATTTAAAAAAAAATGTACCAATTGATCACCTGGGGCACACGCAACTCATTCTTGAATCCGTTCGAAGATTCGAGGCGTGCACGACCGAAAACTAGAGTTGCGCTCCCCAATTAATAATAACTAAGTTTTTACCAATACTAAATCAAGTATCAATTCTGAGTTGAGATACGCTCTAGAAAGAGCAATGGAGAACGCTAGAATTGGGAAAGTAGAGGATATTACAACGAAAATGTTTAAAAAGGACCAGGAATTTGATAATTTTTGAAGATTTTAATTGTTTCTGCGTCCTCTAATGTAAGTCGTCAAAAGGAAGCTAAAAGATGTAACGCGACTATAAAACCATTCTGTGTATATCTTTTTATTCTTGGAGGTATAAAATGTACGAATTGTTAATTAAGAATCTTCCTACAATATCTTTATCAACTATTTCGAGATCAATCGGGTGTTTCACCGTACAAAAGCTTAAAGACGTTGGCGTAGAAATTCTTGGTGCTTCGTCTGATGGTGATTCGAGACCATTGAAAGCAATGAAATATGCTTCCAAATTAGCAGATAAAACCGCAAAAACGACCATTATACCGATGGAGTGACGCTACGTGTTACTGGAGTTTAGGAAATTCTCCGTTAACTTCGGCGAAGCGGCGCTGCTGTCGCAAAAGTCATTTGCTTGTAAGGTTTTTTCCAAGTGATTTATCCAGGTAGGCACTACTATTGTTAATCCAAGGTTTAACTGGCTTCGAGCAATTGTTTTTAATTAATGGGATATACCTAACTATCGAATTAAAATATATCAACATATTTTTATCCAAGAATAGGAAAGTGTACTTTATACGTAAAAATTAATTTCCGAGGTTAAATAGAATAGTACACGTATTAATTTCGTCATTGGTAACTAAAGACGGTAAAGACCATATAGTGATTTTCCCCTTGAAAGTAAAATTTTGTGTACAAAATTCAATTTTGGATTTTATTGGGTTTTTTTTAGTTTTATGTATTTTTACTATAAATATTATCCAATAATTTTTTATATACCCGGTATATTTACGTAGTTGATTATAGTTATTACATTTATATTTCTATAAACCAAGGTTGTTTCATATAAATGAGCGAATTAAATGACATTTTAAAAAGTTCTTTCTTCTTGAATTTGTTAAATGCGACTTTAGAGTAAACTAATTTACACTTATATTAATTCCAGAAGGCCTTGTAGAGGTTAATGATAATATTACGCATTGTAAGCCGGCCGCCTGAATTAATGGCTTTAAAAGTCACTTGATGACTAAGGCCTAAGGTGGTGCCTTGGGTATTAGCCTAGCTGATTATTATTATGATTATTAGTATGTGTCGGGAACCTTCAGCTCTTACCACTGTACCCAACCACTGGTATTAATGAATTAACAGGCGCGAGCTTTCCTAGGTACATGGTGGTGCTTATCAATTAGCCTACCTGATTATTAAATTTAATTCTGATACATTTATATTTTATTTCGGCAAGGAAAAGTAACAATTTTTTTCAATCTAGGTAATAATACAACTTAAATGCTTTATAGAAATTTTTAAGCATTTAACAATTAAAAAAATAATGCGTGGGTTTTTCTTACAGTGGGCCTGTAATTCCAATTTCCCGTCTTAAACTTCTAATTTATCGGTGAGTGACGAAAAGCAGGAGTGAGAAATGGTAAATATTTCGATTTTTTCCCACAAGCTTGATTGATAGTCAGTACAAATGTCTTTCATTAATTATTTAATTGAAGTTTGATCTAAACTTTGATAAGTGGTTATTTGGCTAAACAAATTTTTTTCAGTATGCTAGTTAGTGGAAACCGAGTTGAAAACCAAGCTTTATATTGGCGTACTCCGCGTAATCTCGAAGCCACTGCATTAGTATAGAGCCCAGTCCGAGGGGCTGATCACTCCGCGTAATCGGTGTACAGAGCCGTACCTTTGACTGTACTAATGGGACTACGCGTAATCTTTGAAGTCCCTGCCTTTGGCAGTGGTAATCTGAGCGTAATCCAGTGTACAGACTTTCTAAGAGTGGTTAGCCCCTCGGGTAAACGTGTACGAAGGGATCGTGCCGTCAACAATTCCGATGGTGACTTTCCGTGCTCCAATGGTGTTCTCCTGTAGCTGAGTAACCTCAGTTGGAAGTCTTCATTTGAATCCAAGGCTTTCTTCAATGGCCGTTTGGCGATCTGAACCCCATTTTCGGCCAGGCCATTAGACTCGGGATACTTCGGACTGGACTCGCAAATTCCTTGAATTCTTGCGAGTTGTAGTATTGAGTGACGGCCAAAGAGGTATTTTAGAGTAACGATGTACTTAGCAGATGTTGTTTTCAGTGCCTCCACTTCGATATAATTGGAGAATAAGTATATTACGAATAGAAAAACCACTACTTTTTTTGTCCAGGGACTTTCCAGTCGCGTAATTCGTTCCAGTTGGCTTTCAGAAACTTTGGTTTCCCATTGATCAATCTCTCTAAACATATTTGGCCTTTACTGTTATCCTATAGTTACTTGTACGTTTAAAGATTATTTACGCATTTTTCCTGTTATGTTGCGCTTTCTTCATCATCTCAATTTTTTGGCGTTTGTGTTTCTCCAATGTCTAAGGCGTAAGCCACCACCACACGTAAGCGTTGGAACCGTGTTCACGGGCATTCAGTCGGCTTTTAATGGGACACCGGCAGCTTTCAAATTAGTTCTGGCCTCTTTTACATAATAAGAATTGATTTAGAAATTGACTTAATCAACTTCCGAGACTGACAGATCCAGGTTTGAAGACTAGAAAGCTTCTTTTAACGGTTAACTTTTATTTCCCTTTTTTATCACGTGATTAAAAGACATTAAAAATCAATAATTAACATTAGAATGTCGAAGAGGCCTTATTATTCAGAAAATTAAGCTTTCTAGGCTAGAAGCTAAAGTTCATAAATGGTAAAAATTTAGCAAATAAAAATATTATTTACTATTTTTTGTAACCTTGGCTGTGATTGGAGGTTAAGGTTTGGTGTACGGTTATTTAATAAAGTATGGTGAATCATCTATTGATTCAGCACTAAAACAACATTTCAAGGTCCTTTCTGATCTTGGAGCAATTTTTTACCTCTCCGAGGGGACAAAGTCCCCTAGGAGGGGTTATACAATCACCGTGTCTGTCTGTCTGTCTGTCTGTCTGTGTGTCTGCCCTGCGAACGCGTTCGCATTTTCCGTGCAAAGGTTAATCAATGTACGCAATGTCTCGAAATGTCTGCGTTCGCAGTTTTTCGTAGTGTTGGCAAAACCACCGTGTGACGGTGAGCGTTAACGGATTATTTTGCGGATGGGTTTGGTTTGGATGGTGTTTTTTCGTTAACGCTCACCGTCGTGACGGTTTTAACTCAGTTTGATTGGGTATTTAGTTATTGTAATGTTGAGTTCGTGTTATGACGGTTGTGGGTGTGGTGTTTGTTGTGTTTGTGTTATGATGGTTGTGGATGTTGAGTTCGTGTTATCAGTGGCGTAACTATAGGGCGACAGGGCTGGCAAAATGCCATGGGCCCCCGACCCGAGAGGGCCCCGGCCCAAGCGGCCGCGAGTTCAGAAATAGCCAAACTTTTTTAACAAAACATTGTACCTAGGTACTTAAAAATGTGACGTTTTTTACTCCAAAGAATTTGCCACGGGCCTCAGATGGTATAGTTACGCCACTGCGTGTTATGACGGTTGTGGGTGTTGAGTTTGTTTTGTTTGTGTTAGATTAGTTGTGGATGTTGAGTCGGTTTTGTTTGTATGGGCGTTTTCTCTCCAACGTCTTCTTAATGACTTTGGGACGGACCGAGTGCTGAGTGTTATGCAACCTCTCAACGTCTAATGGCAGGGTTTCCACCAATTGTACACGGTATTCGTCTTAGTATCAATTTGCGATTTATTGGCGCCGGCCGGGAATCGAACACGGGTCTGCCACGTGCAAGAGATTTACTCTAACCACTCAGCCACCAACGCTTGTTTATTTACGGTGTTTTTCTAAAAAACAGCTTTGGCGAATGTTAGGTACTATAATTTATTCTACATCATTTTAAATATTAATAAATTATATTAATCTTATATTTAATGAAATATTTATAAATTATATTAATCTTATATTTAATTAAATATTTATAAATTATATTAATCTTATATTTAATTAAATATTTATAAATTATATTAATTTTATATTTAATTAAATATTTATAGATTATATTAATCTTATATTTAATTAAATATTTTAGTATTTTAATGTAAAATTTGATCGTGATCGGGAATTGAACTCGGGTCGCATTGTAACAATGCGGATAGTTCATCGCCGAGCCATTGACTTCCTTAGGGAAAATATTAAAACCATTATAATAAGGCGGGTTTTTTTACTAAACGGATTAATACAATATCTGTATATATTGTTTATTGAACTTTGTTTGTTTATTATTTGGTACGGTTTTTTGTTTTGTTAAATTCTTAACAAAATTTCGTTAAAACACAAAAAGTAGTTCATTGTTACTTTTTAATAACGCTTAGAAAAAGGATAATTATTCAAAACTCCCGCGGAAATTAAATCAAAGTAATAATATAGAGCCACCGTGTGGAGAACTATCAATCAAACCGGGTAAAAAATATAATATCTTCAATTTTTCGAACTTTAGTCAAATCTCGACGGGTAAAAAACAAACACAAAATAAAAGTATATAAGGCCGTTGCCGTTAATATAGAAGATCTATTCTTTCTTAGTTCTTGGCTGTCAGACGAACTAATACAGGACGGGGTCCTGGTGTCGGTCAAAAGTTATGACGAACTTTGCGGTTGTAATTAGTATGTTCGGTCTTCGGTCTTCGGTCAAGAAAAGAGTTAAATTGTGTTTCGCGTTTGGAACGTGAGTGAATGGACTTAAGTGTATGAACAGTGCGTGTTTAAGACTGAAAGTGTTAAAGTAATTGTGAACTAACTCAAGTCAGATGTAAGATAAAATTGATTGTTATTATTTTTTTAATTGGAATAACCTAATTATACCCTTGAAATTATCAACTCAACCTGTGGGGCTTATTAAGTAGATTGGAAGTAATTAGTAGCGAACATATGTCAGCTGTTAATTAAGACAGAGTTTAAAATTACTCAGTATAATTTTTGATAATTACTTTTAGTAAGTGTGTTTTGGTTTATGTTTCAATCACGATGAACTAAGACTCTAATCTAGTCTTAGACAGTTGAGTACCAGTTCTGTATAATTACGTAGAAGGGATATACAGGATGACCATTTTTAATCGAAAAAGTGATTTTTCTCAATAACCGTTGAAGTTAGAATATATAATTTTTTGTGTGAATTGTCAGTACCGGGGGCCATTGTTGTACATAATGTTTATCGATTTCAAAATAATATTTTAAAATTTTGAAAAAAAAAATTTGATGTATTGGAGCTCGTAAAATTTTGCCAATGAGAAAAATGTAGAGCGACGTCGAAAACATAAGAATAACGTTTGGTGGTTGAAAACACAATCTTTTTTCATGAAATTACACGCGTTTGAAAATTGACTTAACGGGTAAACAAAATAATTGGAAAAATCAAAAACTTTAATCTTTTGGATGCAGTGGAAGTCGTAAGACAATATTATTGTTAGACTGAACTAAATACAATTTTTATTTATTTAAATTAAATTTAATGAAAAATAACCGAAAGTCCAAAAACAATATCCCCGAAATTAGATACGTGATATCTTGAAGGTTCCCCGAGCGAAAATGGTCTATGGTAATATAGCATTTAAATGAGAGTTAGAAATTTTGAATCTTGCATTAAATAAATAAAAATATTATTTAGTTCATCCTAAAAATTCTTACGACTTCCACTGCATCCAAAAGATTATAGTTTTTGATTTATCCAATTATTTTGTTTACCCGTTAAGTCAATTTTCAAACGCGTGTATTTTCGTGAAAAATGGTTGTGTTTTCAACGACCAAACGTTATTCTTATGTTTTCGACGTCGCTCTACATTTTTCTCATTGGCAAAATTTTACGAGCTCCAATAAATCAATTTATTTTTTCAAAATTTTAAAATATTATTTTAAAATCGATAAACATTATGTACAACAATGGCCCCCGGTACTGACAATTCACACAAAAAAATTATACATTCTAACTTCAACGGTTATTGAGAAAAATAACTTTTTCGATTAAAAATGGACACCCTGTATATTGTTGGATTATTGATGAATGTTAAATCTAGAACGTTCCAGAGACTGTTCTGAATAAAAATAAACATTTATAATTTTACATAACTCAGGTTGCAATTTTATTTTCTAATCACTCGCCCACGACATTACAGTTCTGGCAATCCCGAACCAAATAAATTTTCGATATAACGGCGACGGGAAATTAATCTCGTAAATTTATCGCGCGGCCCTAGGGAATATTCTTTTAACAAAATTTCGATAATCTATCGTTTAAATAAAATCGGCCCGATTCCGTTAAAATTATAAACCAAAAAGCGAGCGGTCGTTGTAATACCCTCTGTAGATATTTCTTTAATTAAAATTTGCTTCATATTATATTCAACTGATAAACTTGTACTGTAAAAAGGGTGTAATTCAATTGTGCATTGTTATAGTACGTCTAACTCACTGCTGTAACTACTTAACTTATGATATTCTGAATAAATTAAAATTGGTCGTTTCGTCTCAATTATTTTAATTATAATTAAAATTTTATACCGGGCGGGATAGAACTGGGATAGCATTTTTAACAAATAACTCTAAATTGCGGACATATATCTTTAAGGGTTATCTCGAGAAATTAATACCACTAGGGACAATTCTTCCGAGGAGAGGTATATTTTGGCTTGCCAACTTGTTTTTGAATCTTTTGGTGGGGCCCGTTGTTAACATCATTTTCAGTAAGAAAATAAAGACTGGTTAAGTTTGTCGATCAAGCACAGAAACCGCTTTATACAGTAATTGGATGAAATGGGGTGAAATGATATGATATAAAAAGTGTGGAACGTCATATTTGGCCAAAGGGGGTGGGAACGGGGAAAGCACCACTCAAGCAGCGAGCCTAGGATTTATTCAAAGCGCGAATCTAGGTTTACATTGATTAATATTTTATATCAATTCAGCGTCGGGGGCGCTTCAAAAATCAATTGCCTGCATCCTAATTACGGGATTTGGACGTTTAATAGCTTACAATTATGGATAGTTTATGTACATACATAAAGAAGCAAAATTACGTAAATTTTCTAACTTATTTTAAGTTGCATTTACTTTTAAATAATTAAATTATACAAAACAGGTTCTGCGAACTGAAAAAAAAACCATGTTTATTCTTGTTAATGTTAATGCTAAAATCGAAATAATCATTTTTTTAGTTATTTCGGGTGAAAAATGAAATAAATTTGGCCCATTCTTTTTGACCGACTTCGGCTGAGTGTGAGTTAGACCAGATAAGTTCCAGGGTCGAAAATCACTTTTCCCTTTTCAGTTTTCACACAATCGCTTTACGCTAAGAGCTTTTTCTTGATGATTCATGGTGTTTCGCAAAGACACGAATTCTAAGTCTATTATAATATCTGACCCTTCTAAGCCTTATCATTAACAAAAATAAATAGGGTTTTTGTACAATATATGTCCTTTTTTCAGAAGTCGATATAATAATTCAATAGACCTTTCCATAAAATGTTCTTTACGGTAAGAGGGGGAAGGAAAATTGTTTTTGCAAGGATGATTTAGAACAACGTTATATCATAAGGTCCACATAAGCAAAGGTCTAGGCCAAATTTTTGACGATCACATACCCGTTATTAAGAGTTAGGTATTTACAATCTGCACCTCCTAGTGGTGATGTTCCCAATTAGGCTTTTCCCCAAATTAATTTCGCGCGTTGCATGATGAATGAGCAGGTATGCGTGCCAAGGCCCATTAAAAATTAAATGCTTTCAAAAATGTAAATAACACTTACTTTGTGTGAAAATATTTATGCATTATTATATCAGGAGATAAAAATAACTTTTATAAACATTAAACATTAAATAGTTATTTTCGAAATTAAAACATGTGTTTTCGCTGGTATGAACAACCATCTGAAAGACTGAAACTATACTACTACTATAACTAACAAAGTTACTTTGTCAACTTATATACAGGGTGATTCAATAGTCAGTACAGAAATTTCTGGTCTTTGTAGGGGATGAGCTGAGAAGTATGCAGGTTTTTGTCGCGTTTCTCTGCGACGAGTTTAAAGAGCACTAGAGGGCTTCAAAGTTTGACCTACTACCCCCAGGAAGTAGGCTGCGGCAAGCACTCACCCAGGAAGCAGGAGGAAAAGTGACAGCCGCGTAAGGCACCCGTTGCGTTTTTGCTTACGCGCTCACCCCCTGGTATTATACAATGGGTATTATCATTTTTAAATAAGGTAAATATAAACCCTTCAAATATGTGCATTAGTTGGTAGTCACAAATTTGAAATTTTTCAGCAATTTCTCTATTAATTCGGCTACGGAAAATTTACCAATATAAAAACTAGGGCCCTCTTTTTTAATAAATTTCGGAGCCCCTCTAGTTTTCCACGTAGGCACGTGCCTATTCCTGCCTATTGCTGGTGGCGCCAATGTCTACCTAGTAAGATAATATTTAATTTTTAAAACGAAGATGGCGTTACTGCCCTAACGTCGTACGTTAATTTTCTTATCTCTATCACAACGCCGTTAACATGGGCCCCTATGGTAGCCCCCCGTTGTCTTTCCCATTCTACCGATAGACCGAAACGTCGATTCCAGGCTTCCGGACTTTTCTCCCTTCCCTCTCTATGAACGGTTCTCCCCTGTGGTCTTTCCCCTTCTAGGCGATCCGCCGAAACGTCGATCCCAGGCTTCCGGACTTTTCTCCCTTCCCTCTCTATGAACGGTTCTCCCCTGTGGTCTTTCCCCTTCTAGGCGATCCGCCGAAACGTCGATCCCAGGCTTCCGGACTTTTCTCCCTTCCCTCTCTATGAACGGTTCTCCCCCCGTGGTCTTTCCCCTTCTAGGCGATCCGCCGAAACGTCGATTCCAGGCTTCCGGACTTTTCTCCCTTCCCTCTCTATGAACGGTTCTCCCCTGTGGTCTTTCCCCTTCTAGGCGATCCGCCAAAACGTTGATCCCAGGCTTCCGGACTTTTCTCTCTTCCCTCTCTATAAACGGTTCTCCCCCGTCGTCTTTCCCCTTCTAGGCGATCCGCCGAAACGTCGATCCCAGGCTTCCGGACTTTTCTCCCTTCCCTCTCTATGAACGGTTCTCCCCCCGTCGTCTTTCCCCTTCTAGGCGATCCGCCGAAACGTCGATCCCAGGCTTCCGGACTTTTCTCCCTTCCCTCTCTATGAACGGTTCTCCCCCCGTCGTCTTTCCCCTTCTAGGCGATCCACCGAAACGTCGATCCCAGGCTTCCGGACTTTTCTCCCTTCCCTCTCTATGAACGGTTCTCCCCCCGTGGTCTTTCCCCTTCTAGGCGATCCGCCGAAACGTCGATTCCAGGCTTCCGGACTTTTCTCCCTTCCCTCTCTATGAACGGTTCTCCCCTGTGGTCTTTCCCCTTCTAGGCGATCCGCCGAAACGTCGATCCCAGGCTTCCGGACTTTTCTCCCTTCCCTCTCTATGAACGGTTCTCCCCTGTGGTCTTTCCCCTTCTAGGCGATCCGCCGAAACGTCGATCCCAGGCTTCCGGACTTTTCTCCCTTCCCTCTCTATGAACGGTTCTCCCCCCGTGGTCTTTCCCCTTCTAGGCGATCCGCCGAAACGTCGATTCCAGGCTTCCGAACTTTTCTCCCTTCCCTCTCTATGAACGGTTCTCCCCTGTGGTCTTTCCCCTTCTAGGCGATCCGCCGAAACGTCGATCCCAGGCTTCCGGACTTTTCTCCCTTCCCTCTCTATGAACGGTTCTCCCCCCGTGGTCTTTCCCCTTCTAGGCGATCCGCCGAAACGTCGATTCCAGGCTTCCGGACTTTTCTCTCTTCCCTCTCTATGAACGGTTCTCCCCCCGTCGTCTTTCCCTTTCTAGGCGATCCGCCGAAACGTCGATCCCAGGCTTCCGAACTTTTCTTTCTTCCCTCTCTATGAACGGTTCTCCCCCCGTCGTCTTTCCCCTTCTAGGCGATCCGCCGAAAAGTCGATCCCAGGCTTCCGGACTTTTCACTCTTCCCTCTCTATGAACGGTTCTCCCCCCGTCGTCTTTCCCCTTCTAGGCGATCCGCCAAAACGTTGATCCCAGGCTTCCGGACTTTTCTCTCTTCCCTCTCTATGAACGGTTCTCCCCCGTCGTCTTTCCCCTTCTAGGCGATCCGCCGAAACGTCGATCCCAGGCTTCCGGACTTTTCTCCCTTCCCTCTCTATGAACGGTTCTCCCCCCGTCGTCTTTCCCCTTCTAGGCGATCCGCCGAAACGTCGATCCCAGGCTTCCGGACTTTTCTCCCTTCCCTCTCTATGAACGGTTCTCCCCCCGTCGTCTTTCCCCTTCTAGGCGATCCACCGAAACGTCGATCCCAGGCTTCCGGACTTTTCTCTCTTCCCTCTCTATGCACGGTTCTCCCCCCGTCGTCTTTCCCCTTCTAGGCGATCCGCCGAAACGTCGATCCCAGGCTTCCGGACTTTTCTCCCTTCCCTCTCTATGAACGGTTCTCCCCTGTGGTCTTTCCCCTTCTAGGCGATCCGCCGAAACGTCGATCCCAGGCTTCCGGACTTTTCTCCCTTCCCTCTCTATGAACGGTTCTTCCCCCGTGGTCTTTCCCCTTCTAGGCGATCCGCCGAAACGTCGATCCCAGGCTTCCGGACTTTTCTCTCTTCCCTCTCTATGAACGGTTCTCCCCCCGTCGTCTTTCCCTTTCTAGGCGATCCGCCGAAACGTCGATCCCAGGCTTCCCGACTTTTCTCTCTTCCCTCTCTATGAACGGTTCTCCCCTGTGGTCTTTCCCCTTCTAGGCGATCCGCCGAAACGTCTTTCCCAGGCTTCCGGACTTTTCACTCTTCCCTCTCTATGAACGGTTCTCCCCCCGTCGTCTTTCCCCTTCTAGGCGATCCGCCAAAACGTTGATCCCAGGCTTCCGGACTTTTCTCTCTTCCCTCTCTATGAACGGTTCTCCCCCCGTCGTCTTTCCCCTTCTAGGCGATCCGCCGAAACGTCGATCCCAGGCTTCCGGACTTTTCTCCGTTCCCTCTCTATGAACGGTTCTCCCCCCGTCGTCTTTCCCCTTCTAGGCGATCCGCCGAAACGTCGATCCCAGGCTTCCGGACTTTTCTCTCTTCCCTCTCTATGAACGGTTCTCCCCCCGTCGTCTTTCCCCTTCTAGGCGATCCGCCGAAACGTCGATCCCAGGCTTCCGGACTATTCTCCCTTCCCTCTCTATGAACGGTTCTCCCCCCGTCGTCTTTCCCCTTCTAGGCGATCCGCCGAAACGTCGATCCCAGGCTTCCGGACTTTTCTCTCTTCCCTCTCTATGAACGGTTCTCCCCCCGTCGTCTTTCCCCTTCTAGGCGATCCGCCGAAACGTCGATCCCAGGCTTCCGGACTATTCTCCCTTCCCTCTCTATGAACGGTTCTCCCCCCGTCGTCTTTCCCCTTCTAGGCGATCCGCCGAAACGTCGATCCCAGGCTTCCTGACTTTTCACTCTTCCCTCTCTATGTACGGTACTCCCCCCGTCGTCTTTCCCCTTCTAGGCGATCCGCCAAAACGTCGATCCCAGGCTTCCGGACTTTTCTCTCTTCCCTCTCTATGAACGGTTCTCCCCCCGTCGTCTTTCCCCTTCTAGGCGATCCGCCGAAACGTCGATCCCAGGCTTCCTGACTTTTCACTCTTCCCTCTCTATGTACGGTACTCCCCCCGTCGTCTTTCCCCTTCTAGGCGATCCGCCAAAACGTCGATCCCAGGCTTCCGGACTTTTCTCTCTTCCCTCTCTATGAACGGTTCTCCCCCCGTCGTCTTTCCCCTTCTAGGCGATCCGCCGAAACGTCGATCCCAGGCTTCCGGACTATTCTCCCTTCCCTCTCTATGAACGGTTCTCCCCCCGTCGTCTTTCCCCTTCTAGGCGATCCGCCGAAACGTCGATCCCAGGCTTCCTGACTTTTCACTCTTCCCTCTCTATGTACGGTACTCCCCCCGTCGTCTTTCCCCTTCTAGGCGATCCGCCAAAACGTCGATCCCAGGCTTCCGGACTTTTCTCTCTTCCCTCTCTATGAACGGTTCTCCCCCCGTCGTCTTTCCCCTTCTAGGCGATCCGCCGAAACGTCGATCCCAGGCTTCCTGACTTTTCACTCTTCCCTCTCTATGTACGGTACTCCCCCCGTCGTCTTTCCCCTTCTAGGCGATCCGCCAAAACGTCGATCCCAGGCTTCCGGACTTTTCTCTCTTCCCTCTCTATGAACGGTTCTCCCCCCGTCGTCTTTCCCCTTCTAGGCGATCCGCCGAAACGTCGATCCCAGGCTTCCGGACTTTTCTCCCTTCCCTATCTATGAACGGTTCTCCCCCCGTCGTCTTTCCCCTTCTAGGCGATCCGCCGAAACGTCGATCCCAGGCTTCCGGACTTTTCTCTCTTCCCTCTCTATGAACGGTTCTCCCCCCGTCGTCTTTCCCCTTCTAGGCGATCCGCCGAAACGTCGATCCCAGGCTTCCGGACTTTTCTCCCTTCCCTCTCTATGAACGGTTCTCCCCCCGTCGTCTTTCCCCTTCTAGGCGATCCGCCGAAACGTCGATCCCAGGCTTCCGGACTTTTCTCTCTTCCCTCTCTATGAACGGTTCTCCCCCCGTCGTCTTTCCCCTTCTAGGCGATCCGCCAAAACGTCGATCCCAGGCTTCCGGACTTTTCTCCCTTCCCTCTCTATGAACGGTTCTCCCCCCGTCGTCTTTCCCCTTCTAGGCGATCCGCCGAAACGTCGATCCCAGGCTTCCGGACTTTTCTCTCTTCCCTCTCTATGAACGGTTCTCCCCCCGTCGTCTTTCCCCTTCTAGGCGATCCGCCGAAACGTCGATCCCAGGCTTCCGGACTTTTCTCCCTTCCCTCTCTATGAACGGTTCTCCCCTGTGGTCTTTCCCCTTCTAGGCGATCCGCCGAAACGTCGATCCCAGGCTTCCGGACTTTTCACTCTTCCCTCTCTATGAACGGTTCTCCCCCCGTCGTCTTTCCCCTTCTAGGCGATCCGCCGAAACGTCGATCCCAGGCTTCCTGACTTTTCACTCTTCCCTCTCTATGTACGGTACTCCTCCGTCGTCTTTGCCCTTCTAGGCGATCCGCCAAAACGTCGATCCCAGGCTTCCGGACTTTTCTCTCTTCCCTCTCTATGAACGGTTCTCCCCCCGTCGTCTTTCCCCTTCTAGGCGATCCGCCGAAACGTCGATCCCAGGCTTCCGGACTTTTCTCCCTTCCCTCTCTATGAACGGTTCTCCCCCCGTCGTCTTTCCCCTTCTAGGCGATCCGCCGAAACGTCGATCCCAGGCTTCCGGACTTTTCTCCCTTCCCTCTCTATGAACGGTTCTCCCCTGTGGTCTTTCCCCTTCTAGGCGATCCGCCGAAACGTCGATCCCAGGCTTCCTGACTTTTCACTCTTCCCTCTCTATGTACGGTACTCCTCCGTCGTCTTTGCCCTTCTAGGCGATCCGCCAAAACGTCGATCCCAGGCTTCCGGACTTTTCTCTCTTCCCTCTCTATGAACGGTTCTCCCCCCGTCGTCTTTCCCCTTCTAGGCGATCCGCCGAAACGTCGATCCCAGGCTTCCGGACTTTTCTCCCTTCCCTCTCTATGAACGGTTCTCCCCCCGTCGTCTTTCCCCTTCTAGGCGATCCGCCGAAACGTCGATCCCAGGCTTCCGGACTTTTCTCCCTTCCCTCTCTATGAACGGTTCTCCCCCGTCGTCTTTCCCCTTCTAGGCGATCCGCCGAAACGTCGATCCCAGGCTTCCGGACTTTTCTCCCTTCCCTCTCTATGAACGGTTCTCCCCTGTGGTCTTTCCCCTTCTAGGCGATCCGCCGAAACGTCGATCCCAGGCTTCCTGACTTTTCACTCTTCCCTCTCTATGTACGGTACTCCTCCGTCGTCTTTGCCCTTCTAGGCGATCCGCCAAAACGTCGATCCCAGGCTTCCGGACTTTTCTCCCTTCCCTCTCTATGAACGGTTCTCCCCCCGTCGTCTTTCCCCTTCTAGGCGATCCGCCGAAACGTCGATCCCAGGCTTCCGGACTTTTCTCCCTTCCCTCTCTATGAACGGTTCTCCCCCCGTCGTCTTTCCCCTTCTAGGCGATCCGCCGAAACGTCGATCCCAGGCTTCCGGACTTTTCTCTCTTCCCTCTCTATGAACGGTTCTCCCCCCGTCGTCTTTCCCCTTCTAGGCGATCCGCCGAAACGTCGATCCCAGGCTTCCGGACTTTTCTCCCTTCCCTCTCTATGAACGGTTCTCCCCCCGTCGTCTTTCCCCTTCTAGGCGATCCGCCGAAACGTCGATCCCAGGCTTCCGGACTTTTCTCTCTTCCCTCTCTATGAACGGTTCTCCCCCCGTCGTCTTTCCCCTTCTAGGCGATCCGCCGAAACGTCGATCCCAGGCTTCCAGACTTTTCACTTTTCCCTCTCTATGAACGGTTCTCCCCCCGTCGTCTTTCCCCCTCAAGGCGATCCGCCGAAAAGTCGATTTTTATGAGAGCCGTTAAAAATATTCGAATTACTTTAAATTAATTATTATTCACTTAAAAATGAACCTAATTAGATTGAAACATCTTGAAGGCACATGTTTCCGACTCCGGGAATCCAGTGATAGTTTTAGAATTCGCCTAGGACAAATAGTCTTAACGATATATAAATATCAATTTTTTTATCATTTTCTGATTTTCTATACGAAATTTCCAGCTTATGGTTCCAGCATAGACCATATACTAAGAAATGTTTAAATGTGTAAATATTTCTTAGTCTATGCATAGACCAAAGCCTTGTAATCCGGAAGGGGGGGAGCTTGTAGAAGGCAGTAATCGAGTGTAAGAATAAATAGTAAACCTATCGGTTTACTTTAATACTATTTTTTTAATTTTCTATTTACATGCGAGTATTTTCATTTTGCAATGCATTATGGGAACATCCTAGATTTTTATCTATTAAATAAAACAGGACATCGCTAAAGTGGTTAAAGCGCAAATTATTGATAAGAAACGTCCATCTAGCCGCCTCCTCCGCCCACTTAACCACGATAGAAATGCCGAAAACGCGGTTTTCTACTTAAAATCACCCATTGCTCTTGGCTAAACTGAAAAACCTTTGAACACGAAAGCCATCAGTTAAAGTGAACGCTACGGAGCCTCGGTTTACGGACCATTTTACCTCCGCCATTTAAGGAAGATCAAGCCGTTTGTCGCGATCGTGGTTAACTTCTGGTGGATTTGAAAAAGGTACATAGTCTCAAAACTATAAATATTTCGTTGTCTCGAGCTATCGTAGGATAGTTAGTGGAATTAATATGATCTTTATCACGAAAATTTGGTAAGATGTACATTCATAAGCCTATAACCTCTAAGTTTGAAATGCGCATAGTGCCCTTTGTACCACCACTGGACGGGCGAAAAAGAATAAATCAGGCGATAATACCGGCACCTGGTAGAGATAAATTGAAGCTTCTTCCTTCCCCCTTTCTCCCTCTACCAAAGCAGCTGGCATCATGCATTGCCGGACGCGTTACGTTTCTCTTTTCCGCCACCGGGTGTATTTAGCGCTGTACTTTCGCCAGTCGTTTGCTTGAACCAATACTGCCTTTCGATTCAAACTTAGGGTTGATAGGCTTATGGTACCATCTATTGAGTCTGGACATTACCGTGTAAATTATGTTTATACATAAGGATATTATCTAATATATAAAGATGAGTGTTTGTGTATATATATATATATATTATATAATATATATATATTAATTTATTAATTAGGTACACCCGCTGTTTACAAGATACTACACTTTGGTCTTAGCCAAAAGTCCGACTTTCTTAGTTATTTAGGCATACACACGAAAAAAGCTTAAATATTGCATGTTTTTAAAAAACCTTCTTCTATAGACACTAGGCCGTATAATAAATGGCAAATTATTATGTTATCAAAGTATAATTGGTTAATATTGTATTTAATCAGTTGGTTATATGGGGTACGGTGCCATGCGTGGAGTCAGTTATCAAAGCGTTCTATTAACAAATCGAATATACCGTAGTTTCGTCACTGGCGCTTGTTCCTTTGCTTTACAAATAGCCATACCGGGTACTCCAGCTAGTAAACAATAATTAAGGTAATAATATAATTTTATAAAAGAATATGATATGATCTCTATTATTTAATTGATTAAAGGTGGCGGTAAACCACAGAGTGATATTTTGTTAAGCAGAAAAAAACCAGTAGTCTGACCTCCCCATGCATCAACTGATAAGGCATACCTTGGTGTCCATCGTTTAGTATGACGGCACTTGGTTGACTCCACTTGTATCCATTCAAATTGAGTCGTGCAGAGTAGTAAAAGTCGTAAGCAAAGCGACTGTCGATGTCAATCGGCGATTGCAAATTGCCACGGCAAAATGAAGGGTACAATGAGGGCCAAATATGACGATCTATGTGGAAGATTAATCGTTAATAAACTAATAGCATTTTTCTTTGGGCTGCTCCTATTGATCCCCGGATGAGTGTGCCATTGGATTACCGTCAGGGAAGGATTATAATACTTTGCTACTCCTTTACTTAAAATTTCGATTAAAATTACCCCAAAATACTGCTTTTAAACACATCAACACTTGTTTTTGAGTAGTTGATAGTGAAAACTATATTCAATGAAGTGGGCAAAAATTGATTCGCTCCCTCCGAAACTTAAGTGCTTCGCTACGCCCCTGGCTATTTAGATTACGTGAATGTCTCTATGTCAAATTTATGCCTACGTGCGTAAGTAATGGAATTGGGCAATGTAGTAACACGCTTGAGAGAAGAAAAACGCGAGCTTCTGACAACGCTCATCTCAAATTCCCAGACACGAAGCTCAGCGGATTTCCCAAACTAATTAATTCGACTGGGTCGTATTTGCTGTTTTTGGCCTTTTAGACATTCATTTCCATTAAAAAATAAATACATGTTTTCGATCTATAACCAATATTAAAATATTTTTGCAATATTTAATGTTTTATCATTTAAATTTATTTATTTTTTATCTAGCTTAAATCGAGATTAGCTTCAATATTCTGAACTTTTTAATCAATGTTCAATACGGTGCTTGGCAGTGCCGTAACTAGCATGGGTAACTCCCGAGGCGGATATCATGGTGTGCTTCTTATTAGTCTCTAGTTTGTGTAAGTATTTATTTTTTCACGGTTGGGTGTCACCCCCAAATCGAGCAAAAATGGTTCGCCCCCATCACCCCCTCCCTTAGCTACGACCTTTGGTGCTTGGAGTTAGTCGGGAGTACAGTTTCTGAAACCTAGACATATTGTGTATTAAGAAGTTTTTCAATAGTTTATAAAAAAATACCGTCAAAATAATCTAATATCAGGAACTATCAAAATAATTTCCAAACGTTATATATAACAAAATTAAAAGCTTACCCTAAAGTAATTAAGCCTTTATATTGTCAATTAATTTGTTTCTTGAAGGAAGGCTTTAAGGCTCAGATAAAAGACTTGATACTTACCGCTGTGCGACCACTTTCCAGCAGTTACATTAATGTTGCACTCAGAAGCATAAACTGGAAAAAGGAAAAGGAAATTTCAACCAGGGAAAGATTTTAACTAAAAAAAAGCTGAACCCTAAGTGAAAAGCTACATGGCTTGCCAAATTAGCTCGCTAATGACACCAGAAGTATGATCTAGATCTTATGGCAAAAGTATCCTTATAATCCGTTAATATGAAAAACGTACTTTCGCCGGCTCGAGGCAGATTTCAGTGGGCGCAAATTTGTTTATCGCGGAAGCGTACACCTCATCACAAGTGAAAATGTATCATTTTTATTACTCCTTTTAAAGACTTTTAAAATTAAACTACGTTGGGGGTAATTAGTTATTAATAAGCCCTATTGTTGTAAGGTTATAATGGTAGAAAGTAACTTCAACGATATTATTGAGATGGATACTTATATAGAGATAATTATAATTAACTTCTAATTGAACAAAGTGATACTCACCTAGTTTATTTTGGAAAATTACGAAAAATCCTAAAACTGCTAAAAATCCAGAGAAAAGAATCATTTCTATTATTTTGTAGCAATAAAATTATATCCTGTGAGGCACCTTTTCCTTTTGAATTGTGAAATAATTTAGCGTTCCAAAGTTTACAACTTCAGTAGTCGTGTCGAAAATTCAATACTCCTAGATAAAATTCATAAAGAATTACTTACAGAATGTGTCGTAAATTTATTTCGTAAGCAATTGTCTTCTAACAAACATTTAAGACATCTTAAATCGATCGGTGCGAATAAAAAGATTTAATAAATAGACGGCTTACAATCGTGACCCTAACCCCCCTTTCTTAAAGGGAATATTAGTCTACAATTGTAGTCTTAATATTAGCTGAAGTTTATAAACGTACTTAAATAAAGCTGCATTTCACCCTAATGAACAAATTATTTCTTTCATATCTAAAAATATTTTAGTAACACTTTATTTAATTAATTTTTATTCAAATTAAGTTGCCTGGTTTATAAACAACATAAGTAACATAGTAACAATAAAATTTAAAATGATGCTTATTGAACATCGTGCGTGTCAAAGGGATAACAAGTCATCAATCGACTTAGCAACCGAAACTGAATATTGCAATAAATAGAAACTACAATTGAAACTGAAGGGATTGTTACTTAGGTAAACAATCACTTCAAATAAAGTTTTAGATTTAAAATACATCTATTTTATCCATTGAACCTCACATATTGAGCCTTCAAGTGATTTACTTTCAACAGTTAATATTTTAATCTTACTCCTGTGGTTTCTAAAAATCACGATTATAATTTCCGCCCAGTAAAATCAACAAATAATTTCCAATTATTTTAATTATTGAACCATAATATTAGTTATTATAAGGAGATTAACATAAGACTACCCCAGTAGCACATGAAGTCGTTTTAGGGTCGGGGTACGGTCGAAAAGTCGCTTTATAGTTGACGACCAAATACCGACCTAAAAACGTCCGAACGTTTTTCGACACTAAAACCGTAAATCCTTTTTTGGGACTATTTATGGTCGGTATGCCGACCATTATCCGACTTTAAATAGACCTTAAATTTAAAAGACAAAGAGACGACTTAAGGTCGGGCTTTGGTCGAAAAGTCGCCTTTCGGTCCTGGTCCAAATACGGACTCTAATAGTCCTAAACGTTTTTGTGAATTCCTCGTGAGTACGTTTTCGGTCGCTTTTAAAGTTGGTATAGCGACCTAGCATTTTGAACCACTAGCCGAATCTAAGAGTATTATCATTGGAACTATTTAGAGTCCAAACGCCGACCTTGAATTGTAATAGCTGTCATGACTTGCAAAAGACATGACACATTTATAGCCCGAGCAACGGCCGACTTATATCCAACATTTATTTGCCAATTAATCGCTCAAAACTGTGAAACTTTTGGCGAATTAATAAAACAAATTGAAATATTTTTAAAATAACTTCCTTTCTGTATTATATTTTTTTAAAAAGATTATATATTAAATCTGAGAATGTTTCCGTATTAAAAATCTCTCAGTTCAAGTAGGTTACATTCGTTTACCTAAATATGTTAGGCTAAGATATTATTAATGAATATTCATTCGTTATTGTTACTAAACCCCAAGAAACTATAGAACTCTGTACTCCAGATTCAAGAGCTTTCCGATTGACGGAAATAAACTCATTGTTTCACTCCCGTTCATGGGACTATTTATATAGCTATATTTAAGGTTTTATTTGGTTATTTTCAGTCACATAAAATATCAAAAAGTAAGTCGTTTCGACGTAATCATACAGTACATTCTAAGTCGGGATAACGTCGTTTCGGGGTCGGTTCTTAGGTCTACGTTTTGCCGACGTCGGCCCGACTCTAATTGGCTACAGGGGATATTTACAGTCGGTTTTCTGGTTAGAGGGTCGGCAATTCGGGCGTGTGTAAAGTCGGGCCAACGTTGTTTCTAAGTCGGTTTTGTAGCCAGTTGCAGTTGGTTTACAGTCGTATGGGATGAAACCTTTAGGGTCGGCCGACCGTCGGCCGACTCATTTACCCCTAGGACATTTGGACCTTCAAAAGTCTATCTCGCCGACGGTCGGCCGACTTTGCCATTTAAGTACAAAAGCCTACGTCGGCCCGACTCTGATTTGCTACAGGGGTAATTACCGCTAATTAATATTCCACCGCCGTAGATTTATCGGCAATTTAGCCCACGTGTTACCCTTTGAGGACAAACTTCTCCATTTTTTTAATATTACCTCATGTGTCCAAAAACGCTCGTCCATTTTGCGTATTTTACTAAAGGGACAGATTTGTATACAGAGTGTTTCGTATGAGAACGTCCAACATTTTTAGGCTTGGTTTTATGGTCTTAATGACTAGAAAATCTTAAATATTAAATTTTCGTTCCATGGTTTAAAATATAATTAATTTAAAATATTAAAAGATCTGCTACTACATGGATTTTTTTTAGCTTTCAGACCGCGGTCCTTCTTCAGCCAAACAGTTTTTACAATAATAACATTTACATACATACAATTGAAAAAAAAGTAAAGTTTTCCCTGGTGGTGGTTTTTTTTTTTTTTTTTTAAACCTAAAACTTCCCCACCCCGTTATGTTTACCGTTCCCATGTCCATATTTAATCTACCCCTATCTTTAATGTATATCGCTTCCTTAAAACATCTTCTATACCAATTATTTTCTTGGCATAACACCATTTTCTTCATTTCCTTTTTTACACAGTTTTTATGTTCACTCTTACGTTTTTTTAATTGTCTTTTAGTCTGTCCTATATATTTCTCACCACAATCACAACTTATCTCATAAACTATCCCAGCTTTATTTACATCTTCTATTTTTGGTTTATTTCTTATTAAACTTGATTTTAAAAGATTTGAGTATTTGTTTATTAGCGTTACATTATATTTTTTTAATTGTCTAGCTGATTTTTCCGATATTCCCTGTATATACGGTAGTAGAAAATCTCTTATGAACATGCGTCCTTAAATAATTCGTTTCAGAGGGCTCCAAAAAACTACCCAATAAACCCGTATAAAGCCTTACAAAACTGACGAAAGATATACTTCCTTCAATAAAGGAATAGATAAAATGTAAATGCACTAATTCAATCCAAGCGCATCAAATCCAAGTAGATATTGTATAACGAAGATTTTGGTCGTAGAGAGAGTGAAGACAAGGCAGAGGTATATCATAAAAACTGGTTAATTTACATTTTAGAGAATAACTATACAACGTCGAGTGTGCTATTCGGGGAATCGTATCCCAAGTTTCATTCGAGGGTATAAAAATGAACTTTCTACAATAAGAAAAAACGAAATATAAAAGCGTAGACACTGAAAGACCAAATAGTAACCGAAAATAAATATTAATTAAACGGTACAGTCTAGTCCTAGTGAAAACGTCAAAATTATCCTTATAAAAGATATTAATTCAAAAGCCCCCTCACAGTAAGCCTTGGAGCTCAAAAATATATGATCTGAGCAAAGGAATTAAGCTCAAGAAAAACCACTTGAAGGTCGATTGCGCCACGAAACTCAATCCCAAAGGAACCCCCTTGCTGGAATTTTTGAGAACTTTCGTATGAGGGCCCAGATTCACGATTAATGGGATACATTTTCCACTCGTCATCCAAACGACTTGAGATCATCAACGAATCAGGAGCTAAGTAACGGTCCTACGTGACCCCAAACCGAAACCACAAGTGACTAATACCCCCAAAACCTAGGCTTCTGGCACCCAGCTTTTGCACTCTGCTTAGCTAGAGAGAGAGAGAACCAAAACGAGATAATGAAGAAAAATAAACTATTTAGATTCTGAGAGACGGAAGGAAAGTAAAGAATTCAGATTATAAGAGACGTAAGAAAATAGACAATTCATATTTTGAGAGGAGGAAGAAAACTAGACAGTTCATATTCTGAGAGATGAAAAAAAACAGACAGTTCAGATTCTGAGAGACGGAAAAAAACTAGACAATTCATATTTTGAGAGACTGAAGAAAACTAGACAATTCTGAGAGATGGAAGAAAAATAGACAGTTCAGATAATAAGAGACGGCAGAAAGAATTGACAATTCAGATACGGCGAGACGGGAGAAAAATAGACCATTTTGATTCTGAGAGACGGAAGAAACATAGACAATTCAAATTCTGGGACGGATGCGTATCTCAATTACCACCCCAAAAAGAAACAATTTTGCACATCTGGTCGTTTTCTTAGTTAGTGAATCCCCAAAAAAGTAACTTTTCGCGTAAGACTATTCGAAAGAGAGAGAGGAGTACCCGTTTCATCATCCAAAAGATATCAACCCTCCAAGACTCTAGTACCACCCCACCCCGAAGACGTTTGAGACACCGAATTAGTGAAAGTCCTCGAAGAAGAAATCCCTTGTCGTCATTGGTAACGTAGAAACTTTCGTTAACTTCCTCCTCCCATGGTCGAAATGACTCGCCGTAGCAAAAGCATTCTCACGTCATAATAGTGGTAATGAGCCTAGTTCCCGAAAGTAGTGTTACACGAACCTATGAAGTTCATTTACTCTGAGATTTAAAACTCTTGTCTTAAAGTCAGGGACTGCCACTATTGAGGTATAAAATCGCTGCCCACTAGAGGTGTGCAAATACCATTTTTGGGGATCGAATCGAATATCAAATATTTTTTTCGAAGCACAGCAAATACCAAATCGAATATTTATGACGTCAAATAATTTGGTCGAATACTTTTAGGGCCAAAATTTAGACCAGTTAACTGATCAAATACCAAATAGTATTTCGAATATCAAATTATTCGACGTATTTGGTTTTCAAATAGCCAAATAGTTTGCATATTTGTCAAAAAAAGTAATTGAAATCACTGTTCGTTTTTCTTGAAAATATTAAAATATTGAACCAAATACAGTATAGCCTAGAACAAAGTTCCCTGGGCAAACTTGGTAAATTAGTGGTATAATGAAGGGCCCGTCCTAAAAGATGGTCTTTTAAATTTTTAATTTTACTATTTACTTAGCCTTCTCTAAGGCTCTTAATAAAAAACACTGAAGGGGGTCCATTGTCTCAGGCTGCAGGCGGGCCCAGAATTTTATATTACGCCACTGTGGTAAACTCTAACTTACCATTCAAATTAATTCTAATTGTTGTACAAAATGTCTTTATTTTCAACCTTCCTTTTTTTCGATTTGATCAAAATGAGTTAATCGTAACCTACAACTTATCAATTATCATACATATTTTAATTGGGTACCATGGCAAAATAATAATAATAATAATTAACTAGGCTAATACCCTAGGTACCACTCCAGGACCAAGTCTTCTAGCGACTTTTAGTTTTAACCTTTAGTAACTACTAACTACAATTAAAATCAAAGGACATGTTACTTACTTTATAGTTTGCAAACACTTCATTAAAATTTCAAGTTTTTAAATATATGTAAAACGCGAGGGAGCAGATCTTTTGTTACAAATTAAAAAATTGCATTTATTTAATTTTAAATCAATAATTATTAATTTAATTCACAAAAAAATTCTAAACAGAAAAATCCATTAAGTTAATTACTTCAACTCCCCCCCCCCCCCAACCGGTTTGTAGTTTTGTTTAGGACTTGGTTTACATTTTAGACTCAATTTTAGTTTTACTTTTGCTATTCTAGAAAATTCCATAACAAAAGAGAACACGCGAGTAATCTAGCCAATAGGCGCTAGAATACACAGCTTCTGCCTTTCGATAAGAAGTTTTAATACAAACGGTATGGATAACGGACGTGCAAGCTACTCTTTATATGGTCCTTGGCGCTGCGGCCTAAAGAGAGGTGCCAGATATAAGGACTAGTTCGGAAATTTCACTACGCTCTCCTGGGATGGCCGGCTTGAACTTCAACAAATTAGAAAAAGACCCGCGGTTATTCGACCAGTTTGCAAACTATTTGAAAATACCAAATAATTTTTCCCTATCTTTTCGAATATTCGACTATTTGATCAAAAAATTCGATTATTCGCGAACTTTTCCAAGCGATATTCGATTCGACGAATCGACTATTCGATTTGGTATTCGATCGAATTATTTGGTCTGACCAAATATTTTGCACACCCCTACTGCCCACAAAAATTTTACCAGATTCTCCAAAGTGCCCTATCCATATTTCTCGCGTATTTATTGTTTCCCTTTCAATTGCTATAATAATCGTCATTTGATTTGATTATTTAACTTGTTGCGTAGGGACCTTATTTAATCGCAGCAAATGCCGATTCATCTAACATTAACCAGATTTGTGTAACTATGTGTTTATTGTGCCAATAAAGAGTTCTTTTTTGTCAAAAATATTCTTTGAGAATCCGATTCACCGTCAACCAACTACTCCTTTCTCTCTTATTGCCAAACTAATTTCGACTACCGAGATCCCCGACCGTTAGCCTGTACAAAAAGCCTGTATTTAGATCACTCCCTTTTTGATGATTGCGACATAGAATCTACGACGCTTGCCGCCTTGTGACTTCTGATATAATTCATAGGTCATTTCGCAATATGGTTACTCGCGTAGAAGATGAATTATTGAGCCAAACCTATTGTAAAAACCAGGATCACGATTTATCTACACAGGTTAGAACTCGGTGTACTTTCGCCTGTACTAAAGAAAGGGGACCATTGGAATTATAGGTTTCCAAGCGCCATCTTCATTGTGAAAAAATTGCTAATTATTATTAATGTTATTTTCAATGTAAGCATAATTTAATAATAGCTAAAATAAAAATTTCTGTTTTAAAATACAATTTTATTACTCATTAAAATTATATTTTAATTCTCAAAAATTAAAGTTATAATCCAGGTGGCGCTACTAACGGGCCCCTATTCCTAAAGCGCAAATAGCTCGAATTTTAAAGAAATAATTGAATTATTCAAAATTTTAAGACCTAAACATTTCATGTGTTTTATATTATTACAAATAATTAATAATATTTACAGAAAACTGAAATGAGAATGTAAATTAAAAGAAACCAAGATAAAATAATACCAAAGTTTATTTTTTAAAAGTATTATCATGAATATATTTATATATATTCATGATATTATGTAACTTATCACAATACTTAGTCATATGGTTGTATCACAATATTACATTTTTAGGAACAAGCAAAAATATTATCGTTAATAATAACTATCACAGCTGCAATGGTTTTTAGGAACTTTAAAAATAGTTTCATGGGATTCCTATCTTGGAAGTTGGTATTTTAAAAAGTATCACAAATGTTACAAAATGTTACATTTTGAAAACAATTTTGATATAACTTATTCTAAAAATTATCACAAACAAAAATTATGTTTTAGCTGTTTTTTCGATTTGATTGAGCTTTTTTCTTGGTGATGTTGTTTTTGTTGGCTTCACGAGCCATAAAATGCATTCTCGTGACTTCATAATAGTGCACGAGTTGTGGAATTAGAGTTTGCGAATGTTCTTCACAGCCTACATTTTCAGTTATAAGGTCTAGGGATTCCATAATAGACCAAAATAAGTCATACCTGACGCCATTTTTGGGCTTCCATATCTATTGCATTTTCTACTTTTCTAATTAAATTGTATAATGGATTGGATGCGTATTTTAAGTATCCATGTGATTTTATTGAAGTATAAATGGATTCTTTAACTGGTATACCATTTGATGTTAATGAATCAATGCATGATTGACAACCTGTGAAACGTGCAATTTTAAAAAGCATATACCCACAAAAATGGTATACCAAAGCATCCGTTTTGGAACATAATGCATAATCTTGGTGGTCCTTTCCTTTCTTCTCTAATTTCTTTTCCCCTCTGTATTAGACACTCAGAATAGTCATTCAGAACACTTTCATCGTCACTTCTAGCTTGACAATTTCCTTTTGTCACTCGTCGCAGAGGCATATATACAGATAGCATTCTGTAGAGTTGGAGGAAATGCGGAACTGTAGGGTGTTCGTCGCTACCTCCAGCCATACGAATAAGTCCAAAGAATTTCTAAAAAAAAGTTAGAAGAGTCAAAAAATTTATTTAGTACTAACATTTTCCTATAACTAACTTCAAGACAATCCTGATTTAATTTTGATGTTAGTACGTATTCGAATCCATTGTCAGTTAAGTAAAATACTATGTCTATAACAGACTGTAGAGTCACTCGTATCGAAGCGGCAGTTTGCATAGAAACAAACATTTTGTCTGGATATTTTAACTCGGTGAGGTCAAGAATTCTCAAAAATTCTTCTAAAATCTAAATGGAAATGATAATGTCACAGAATTCGGAAAATATTTAAAACGTGTAACATAATACAATGAACAAAAATTATAACATTCATTAATATTTAGCATACCAAAATCTTAGGGGAATTAGGGTCAAGGCCATCAAAGGGCACTCTACCATTTAGCACATCAAAGAGATCATTGATGAACCTGGTGAATTCTTCAATGCCCTCTGTATTTTCCATAGACTTGTATTTAAGGTTCCTGTAAAATCTGAAGCCATCCGCCACGGATTTGCTAAAAAGCTACCAAAAATTAATAGGATTAAAACCCACAATCAAATGGGAAAAAAACTCCTTGTCAAGCTTTACCTGAACCGCTAGACTCACGCTCATTTTTTGAAAAGGATTTGGTCTTACATGACTTTGGCTTAATTTTTTAACTGCACGCAAACCAGAGCCATTTTCGTCGGCAACAAGAAGAAATGTATAGTGAGAAAAATAAATAGTTTGATCTCCCCACTAGATAAAATATAAAAGGAATTAATAACTATTTCTTCCTTAGTATTCCATTTTACCAAAAAAAATACCTGAACTTTATCAAGTTTCATGAAATGATTCAGAATGCACTTTATAATATGCGGGACATCACAAATAAAGTGCAAATTCTCTCATTTGGGTGGCATGGATGCGGAATTTTGTTATTAACATTTCCCATTTCTCCGCTTACTTCAAACAAGTTCCACATGGATTTGTTAGATGTCGCACCATCACTAACCAGAGAAACAACTTCGCAACCGTGTTGTTCTAATTGGATAATCACAGACAATAACAATTTTCCCAACATTGCTGCAGGAGTAGCACCACGAGAGCCAACAACTGCTACTTTTGAATGGTTTAAACATATAAACAAGCGCATGATCTGCGATCTTTTTCCTGTCTTCTGTACTGGTCTCTTCTCCAAAGTCAACGTAACCATCAAATAGATGTTTTTCTTTATTGAATGAAAGACTCTCTTTCAACTTAACTTCATCAAATACAATACAGCACATTCGCATAGTTTTATCCTTGTTCTCCATTTCTTTTTTGATAGCATTTAAAGCAAATTCATATATACCAAAACTGCAAGGGCTTCCTCGTAATAGACGCAAGATAGTTTTTTCATGTGGCAGCTGAAGAATGTTTTCGTCTCTTAGGTTTCTGTAGGCTTTTGGTGATTTTATTCGGAGCATCAAACACTCTAACAACCAGTCAGTTTTGTAACGGAACTGAAAAGCAAGCTTTTGCTTTGGCTCCAGACTATCCAGGATATCATTTAACGCAGTTTCTTTGATATTAGCAAGATCCTTTTGCAAGTTGTCAATTGTGATACGCAATTTGTTAAGTTTCATAGCTAATTTATGGACTTTTTTTGAAGATTTTCTCTTCTGTTTTTGTAGTACTTGTAGTTTTGCAAAACCAGTATTTTTCTTCATGCTCTTTAACGGAAACCGTGGATTTGTGGTAAATGAAATAGACTTTGTAGCATTCGCAAGACCCCACATTAACTGTTCACATGATTTACATCTGGTTTTACAGCGTGAGCTTTCATTTCCTTTCATGATAAATAAACTGCATAATTCAGCAAACTTCCTATCTTGAAGCTTTTGTTTAGGTTGGGCTCCACAGCAAATTGTCATTTGTTCAATATTTTTCAGAATTTCTTTGATGTCATATAAATGTGAGCAATAGCGTGGAATATCTGGGAACTGCAACAAGTCTACATTTTTAAACCTAATAAATAACGTAACGCTGCACTGATGTTGTGAAGACTTTAATTGTTCAATTACTACTTGTTTTATTGGGTAATAAGTACCATCATCTTGCTTTTCATGGTAAAGAAATGTAACTTGCTTTTCATATGCAGTTTTTTTAACACTCCATTGTGTTCCGTTTGGTAAATCAATGGCATTGATATTCTCAAAAACATCTTCAGTGTTATTTCCAACTTCAATTGGGATGGTGGTATTTTTTTTAAGTTCCAAATTATCAAAAATGTCAGCATGTTTCGACAGGGCCCTAGCCAGGACATCGATATAGAGCGGGCGAACCATATTTTAGGAGGGGTGAATTGTCCCAAAAGGGGGCGTCGGAGTTAAGTTGCAGAAAAGGCTAGGTCGGCCGAAAGAGATCCCAGTACGGGCGGCGCCGTGTTTAAAGCTATTTTCGGTCGTGTTTCCTAAGTTGGCGGTATGACTGTTTTCTTTAGATCTGCAACTTAGTTTCTTTGTAGGTGAGTAACCAGTTCGATAGCTCGCCAACATCCGTTTCGGAGTACTAGTGATGTACTCATGTTGATTAACGGTAGGCGTTGAGACTGTTCTTGAAGAATTATATATGTCCAATAACGTATTAGCATTCTCACGTAAATAAAATTCAGGAATGGCTTCAGGTAATATTTCCCAGCGACATTTAGGTATTTTAACAATATTCCCATTGATATTGTGAATAAAATCGGATACAATATATTTAGGAGCAAAATGTATATGACAAATCTGTGATTTTTCAGTAAACGGTTTAGAGTTTCTTTGTACTAAATTTCTCCATTCTTCAAGTTGTTTTTCATCCCTAGGTCGAAAAAGGTGGGGTTTTACACCTCTTTTATGGGATGGACATTTGTATATGTAGCAAGACATCCTAATAAGAAAACAACCACAATAAACAAGTAATATTATTTAGAAAGAATATGCTTGAGGAACTTGGCAAGACTGCGCAGCTTAGATTAATAATAAAAGCTAACACGTTACAAGAAAACTAAAATAAAAAAGTTGAGCCTCTCCCCATACTAAACTCTCCCTTTTATCTTGGAAGTCATTTCCATGATTTTAATAAACAAAATGGTTCCTTTTTTTGAGAACTTGAAAGCCATATTCACATGGCGCGTAGAAAGAAATTACGAACTAAGTTCTGGAATTATCCACGCGATGTCGCTAGTCTCAACAAGTTCGGAACATTATTCCAATCACCATATGTAACATATGGGCCATATTTCATAGAAAAGTTTAAATATTACTTTGTACAATTAGTATTAAAAAATATGTATTTCTTATACTATTCAAAAGGTTGAATTGGAAACAAAATCTCGTGATCGCGAGGCACGAGCTAAACTACAAATTGTAATTTGTGGAAGCTAGGAGCAACAAACACAACACCCCACACAAGGAGAAAGCAACCCGTCAATAGTCGTGGATTTTCTTGTGTACGTTTTTCATTGGCTAGCGCCTGCTGCCGTCGGAAGGGGAAAATTCGAAAATTGTCTTCCCCCCACCCGTAAAACGTTCAGCGTAAAGGCTCGTGATGATCGTCCAATGAAATTCATACACAACCCTTCGTTAGCGTGTTTAAAGGCTAGCTGCGTTCTCCTTGTGTTTGTTGCTCCTAGGTGGAAGCCAGATTGAAGTCAGGTGAGGACGCGTATTTCACAACTTTTTGGAAATGACATTAATTTACGTCATAAACTGTGAATAAGGCTCCTTCAAAGAAAAAAGACATTGTGCCATACTTATGAGTGTTTATTTATTTATTTTTTTAAGCCTTCCTGTCAAGCAGGTAAGCATTTAAATTGAAAAACATATACATTTTAAAATTAAAAACAATTTAACTAAAAAACCTAATTCAACAGAACATACATATTAAAAAAGATACACAATTGCTGGCAGGTTTGTTTTCTTTTACCAATTTAAAAGGAAGTGTTGAATAAAACGATGCCATTTTCATCTTTAAAAATCTTGCTACTTAAAAAAATTGGATACAGCGAAATATTATATTTTTTTAAGCATTCTTTTTCCATAGCAACAAATTTATAGTATCTTGACTTAAAATGGTTTTGCATCATTTCTAAACTGTCATCTACACAATCATTCATTTTCATATTGTAGGTAAAATAGATTGATAATTTACATATTGCTAAGGCTATTTTTGTTATTTTTTGAAAAGGTTCGGGTGTTATTATATTTTTTAATGAAATGAGTGTTTATGTTAGGCTATCACTAATTAACACAGGGACGTTTCGGCTTCCCTAAAACGTAAACCACACTTAGGGTCATCTCTCTAGTGGCGAAAAAAATGCTATACTTACTCTGCGCAATCGCGAAGGTGTCACACAGAGCGATCCTGTTACGTAGCGTCCTCTGTTGGCATTATTGTACAATATTCTACTTTTCGCGTCGCTCACTGCACTGCTGAAAATTTGAAAAAGAGCGCGATGTTTTCTAGTCACACATGAATTATTAGGCATTTCACCACCAGGTAATTACAAAATTTTACTTTATGGAAGAATATAATAATTAATGAAATTAATAACACAAATCTGGAACATTTCTGTAAAATAGGAAAAGTTATAACAGGCGCCACAAGTCAAGACCAATGCTTAATATAAACTATGATATTTTTCAAGGTTGTATTTAATGAATGTCAATTAATTATAATGCTAAGCAATATAATTAGGTTACAATTTTGACAGATGAGTTTTCAGAAGAAATAAATGAAAGTGAATTGCCATCGACACGCAAAAAATTTGCAAAAGAATACACTAATTGTAAAGGATCGTCATAACACTTTGTTAGTAACGTTTTTCAACTACAATTTCAAATGTTATTATTACATTGATATTTTTTTTAAATAAGAAGCCAGAAAGAAAACCAATTTGTCAAACCTTACATTGTGAGAGGTCATTATGATGTTCAGGGGTGTAGCTATGGGGGAAGCTTCCCACAGGAACATTTTGAAGAGTTGGAACATCACAGGTTGCAGGCTATGAATGAATACATAAAGATTTAACAGCTGACTTGGCAAAACCGCGATGAATTCACCATCACCCTCCCCTTCTAAATTTTAAACATTGATAGCCTTCGCCAGCCTTTGCTACGCCCCTGATACTACGCTGTTGGGACCCAAGTATACGATAACCCTACTGCAAGCCTAATTATAATTCACCATTAACTTCTTCCAGAATGTGATTATGCTCATATGTTGGAAAACGTTTGGAATAGTTCTACTTTTAAACCTTGCAAATGGAATTACTGAGCAAGCAACCAACATTTTAAACTTTGTTGATAAAATAAACTTAAGTCAAGAAATTTTTGAAATATCAAAAGAAGTTATGGAGAGCTTATTCACTAAAACCCGAGGGGCTAACCACTCTTAGAAAGTCTGTACACCGGATTACGCTTAGATTAGCACTGCCAAAGGCAGGGACTTCAAAGATTACGCGTAATCCCATTAGTACAGTCAAAGGTACGGCTCTGTACACCGATTACGCGGGGTGATCAGCCCCTCACTAAAACCCAAGCACGTAGATATAGAAAGTCTAAGGGGGGGGACGGGTTATAAGACAACCAGATTAAATCGCGAGCGCAGCGAGCGTGAAAATTTTCGTTACCAATAACGCATATTTAAAGTACTGGCTAGACTCGGGACGAGTGACAATGACATTTCCGAACGTGTATCAAACGAAGTTTTTTTTAATACATTTAATGTTGCGCTCCTTTCGTAAGAAAGGAATCGACTCCTAAGGGGGGGGTTGAACCCCCTAAACCCCCCCCCCCTTATATACGTGCTCGCAAGTAAAACCATAAGTAACCTTATCTATTCAGCTTTTAAAAAAATCCTCCCGTGTAAAGTAACAAGGCAAAGCTTGCTACAAGCTACTGAAAACATACCTGTAAATAATTGTCCTAAAACTTGATTGTAATTTGTTTTGTAGAATATTGACCACTTGTCATTGTCAGAAAAAGAAATGGCTATATATAATATTAAATAAATTACATGAAGGTGGTATTTGCTATTACCCATTAGGAAAAATTCAAGCTGATGCAAAAGTTGTTAAAGAACAAGATGATGTTCTATATTATTAACTAAACTCTTAAAACCCACAGCGACGAGGTCAATTTTTGAACGTATTCGTCGATGTTTTCGAGCGTTTCTACTTTACGAAAATCACGAACCTTTTTCTTTTTATTCTTGTTCGATGTCTTACAAATTTCTCCACAAAAAATACAATCGCTCTTAAAATTGAAAGTGGGTCTGCCTACTCGGATTTCTGATGGTGTTGAACTACTAGAAGCAACTGCATCCTTCGTTTCCAAGTATTTGTTAATACTAGATCTTCTAATATAGTTCAATCGACAATCTTTATGGAACGTTATACTGTCGAGTTTCTCAGAGTGTTCGTGTTTATTATCCAAACCTTCCTTACTGGCTTTTATAAGCCCCTCGATTCCTCTTTTCTTCACCTTTGTAACACTTCTATTTTCTAACGGCTCGTCACAAATCAAACACACTTCCATACCGAAAATTCGTATTTATTTAACACAAGTTATAAGAAGTTTATATTAGTTTATAAAAGTACAATTCCGATTTATATCATTCAACACTAGCTCATTTACTTTTAGCCATAGCACGCAAGTTTTAACTCGAAAAGACCGAGAGGAACTAAATTTTGAAAAAGGTCTCGAAATTATAGAAAATTTCGTTGGCGAGATCAGTTTATTATTGAAGGGGAAACACGTGACTAAAACCATACTTTATTAGCTATCTAATATACTACAAAGGCTTTCGGAAGAGCGACTAGTTAACTTCCACCCCTGGACACTTCCACTAATAGCGTTCCCAAGGTTCATTCTCTAAAAATTATGACCTTTATTTTCCAACAAATTAGTGATTACATGTCCTATAAAGCAACGCGTTAAATTTTTATCAAATTAAGAACTTAAGTTAAATTTCTGTATTTATGAGCGTTGTAACCCCTCGCGGTCAAAGTCTGGACTCTATTGCCCCTTTCCGAAGTCATTTTTTAAATACCATATTTTGTATGTTTTCTTTTAAATTACGAAGAAAAAACGAATTTATAAACGTCCCATCTATGCCCGCTAGATGGCGCTAGGGAATATATCAATGTCCAAATATTTGAGGAATACATCCTTTAACCAAAATTAAAATTACAGTTAATCGCCAATCATCAGACTTGAGAAAGGGCGCTATATTTTGTTTGCTTTAAAAATGCTACTGAAGGCATGTCCAACATTTAAAAATCAAACCATTGATTGAAGATTTCGATATATTTGACTGTTTCTGGATAACGATCAGGGAATTCTACCTTCAAAGAATTTGCCACTGAGTGGCTTATCACTTGCGCTGCTAATCGAACATTAATTCGATTTTTTAGGTAAATGATCTGAGGTCAATTTGTGAAGCTTTTTTAAGTTTCCATTTGTTGTACTGTCTTTATTAGAGAGCGCGAATTGTGTCCCACACCAAGAATTCTTCTTTATTTTTGATCAATCTAATTTTATTAGAGAGAGAACTGTTGGCAAGGCAGTTTCTTACTGTTTTCAGTAAGTGCGGAACATCAAATAGAAAAAAATATTGTATATTTTCATCTCCTGACCAAGGGTTTCTGCATTTGTACGAACCACTTTCACCAGCATTCATAGGAAAACACTTTCGATTTGTTGCAGCACCGTCTTCGACAATACATAGAATTTTAATGCCACACAGCTCTAATTTCGAAACCACTTCCCAAATTAATGAATCTAACGTCTCTGCCGTTAATAAATGTGATGGAAAATGCGCAAAGGGATATTTATAAGAAGTCGTTACTCCTTTTAGCATAAATTGCAGTATGTGTGTTGCAACGTGCTTTTCTTTGTATGCTGGAGATTCAAGATAAGCAAAAATTTTTTGAATGGTAATTAGCTGAGTGTATCCAACAATGGTCCCAGTTGCAGTACGATACACTAAATCTTCTATTTTCACTTAGTTTAAGAGTATGCAAAAAAATTCTGATCCTCCCGATTCAGTTTTTTTTTTTTTTTCAATATCATCTCGCATTTTTTAAAGACGTTAGGCTGAAATCCTGAGTTTGTGATAAACTTTTCAGAATGGCGGCGTAAGCAGGATGTGGAAGGCAGAGTCATTATACCCGATTCGTTTAGAACCCTGTATAATGATGATAACTTCCCATGCATATATAAGCACCACTTTATAACTAATGGGTGCCAACGCCGTCAATTATTTTTTGATCGCAACATTTGCAACTGTGTTTTCCAAAAAAAGTCGTGCAAATTCGCTCTTTCTTGTTTTGCAATATAATCTTTAGAAAACCTCTTCTTTGTTTTGTTCAAAAATGAATAAAGAGCAGCTTTTGCTATGAACAGCACTTGATATGACATTTTGAAATCCAAGGCCGCTGGTTTGGTTTTTAAAAATAGTAGCGTACTTTGGTTCAACATTGCCAGAACACATTTTCCATTTTTCAACATTTTCTATGAGTGTTAATAACGTATCAACATCTTCAATTACTTTTGGCAATTTAGACAAAACAAAAGAGTTCGAAATCCTCCTTCCAAAGGCTTCATACTGCACTTCAAATTTCTCATCAATAGATGCACTGAAAATTGGTGATCCACTTTCTTCAACATGTTTCCTGATTTTGAAGGAATTCGTGAATGAAACTGACCAATTGACAGGTGGTGAAAAATCTTTAAAAGCATTTTCAAACTTGGCAGAATAAGTCGAGGGGCTAACCACTCTTAGAAAGTCTGTACACCGGATTACGCTTAGATTAGCACTGACAAAGGCAGGGACTTCAAAGATTACGCGTACTCCCATTAGTACAGTCAAAGGTACGGCTCTGTACACCGATTACGCGGAGTGATCAGCCCCTCGGAATAAGTGGAGTTGTTTAATGTGGAAGAGTGTATTCTTAAAGCATGGTCAGTTTCTAAACAAGTGTCTTCAGAAAGCTTTTCAGGTAGTTTAACTAGTTATTTAGCAGTAGTGGTTTCCATTTCAATAGCATTATTTTCGTCTTTACTATCACCATTTACGCTTTCCAACTGGAAACAAGTGCCTTTGGAAATGATGGTATAGGTGATGATGGGTCGTTTATTGCTTCTTTACTCTCAGGTGTTTGGTTTGGTTCAATGATGGCTTCTATAAGAAATAAGTATTGTGACTTTAATGTCTTTCGGCGCGTTTCATTTCTACTTTTTCTAGTGTTAATGGTTCACTTACCGATTTCAGGATTTACACTTTCCATCCGGGAACAATTGCCAATAGAAATGATATTATGGCTTTCTCGTGGTATACATGTTGATGGTTCGTTTAGTGCTTCTTTACTCTCCGGTATTTGGTTTTGTTCAGTGATGCCTTCTATTGCACTTTGAGTATTGTTAGTTTCATGACTTTGAGTGCCTTGCATTTGTAGCATTAAGTATGAATTAACGTTAACTGAAAATATGCAGGTGCACTATAGCCTGTGCCCTCGTCCTGTCCCAAAGATATTGCCCGCCTGCGGGGCGAGAGCAAGCTTTCCACAGCCAGCGTGCCCCCTTTAGCTTGGCAGAGTTAAGAGGCATGGTTTTTATACTGGGGAGGACTTGAACAGGGTACTGTCTTCATATTCTCAGTTAACATTCATTCATTCTTGGTAGCGTTTTTGGCTCACTTACCTATAGTTTCAATTTCAACATCGGCCTCTTCTGGTGACAGCTTATTTAAAAAAACTTTGTAAATTAGTTTCGGATGAACATCCTACCTGTAGTTCCATTATATTATCAGATCTGCAATAATTATGATCTGTTCTAACTTTGACTTTGACCTTTTACAAGATGAAAACCAAATTTTAAAATGATAGGAAAAAGTGTGGAAGTAAATATGTTATTTATTTACCTTTGTTGTCATTTGTAAGTTAGATTCAGGTGAACACGGTTCAGTAATAATAAATGAATGGCAATAGTCGTGATCCACACTTTCAATGCCTATGACCTTTAAAAAAATATAAACAATTTATTTTGAAAACAGGGAAATGTTATCTTGAAATTAAATATTTGCTTACCTGATTAGTACATATTGGATATGGAAAACTTTGAGTTGAGCCCCTTCCACCAACAAAATATTTCGAACATAGGTATTTTTATCTACATGTTCAATTGAGAAATATGGTCTTTGAAGACACTTTATCCATTTCTGACATTGTTAATAGTTTAATTTTGGTTTAGGAAATGGCATAAATGTTACACCTTTCATATAATCCATATGCAAGTATCTTGAGTCACTATTGCATTTCGCGAATATTCACTTCTTTATCCTCACTTCGAAATTTGAATACCAAGTTTTTATGAATCAAATAATATTTACAATAAGCTGTACTTAAATATTAACTATGCTACGGAGGATTGTAAAAGTTTTACTATTTGTGACTTTACCCATAAAAATTACGCATTTTTGAATTTTTCTAAGAACATTTACTAAAGACTTAAATGTTTAACCAGCGAGCAAGGCCCGAACGCGTTTCCTTGTCAATTTTTAAGAGGTCTGCTTGAAGATAAATAGTAGTATCGTTAATAGTTATAAGGGGGCGCAGCTTACGTTCAAGATTTGAAATTTTTATCATGGCCACTCCGTGTGACACCTTCGCACTTGCGCAGTAACTGTTACGCATATTTTCCCCGACAGAGGATTGAGACTAGCCGGGGTGCGCGTTTGCTGGGAATTTCAGTAACACCGAAACGTCCCTGTGTTAATTAGTCAAAGATTGCATGGTCCATAAACAAAAATCAGCGTACTTTCTCTTAGTCAGGAAAATTTGAGTCTGCGTTTGATATCTATCTTCATTAATTTTTCTATCTCTAATACGAAACGGGCATTTCACTTCGACAACTCCTTTACCGCAGCAGTCACACTGAACCAACCCATCTGGAGTAGCACCTAGGTGAGGGTATTCCAAGCTCAAAAATTGACCAGACTTGCTAAATTTGAAATTAGAGTGGATTTTTTGCATTATTTTTCGATATAAATTTTGGGCGTCCATTTCGTGAGTACAACGACAAGCTGATTTTAACTTTGACGTAGTAATTCTACCTGCAAGCAGCCTGTTCCGCAATTTAGATTCAGACTGATCTTTAGTTTAACTTTCTACTAGTTCAACTTGTTCTTTTGTTATCGTAATTTTAATTTCTTGACAAAACTCGGTCCGTGAGTAGTGATGACCGTCTGGACACGGTCCGTAAGAATTTGGACACATTTGTTTACATCCTGTGATTCGTATAGATTCAACCAATCGGTAGAGACTGAAATAGTCACCTTTTTTGTATTTAAAGGTAGCATCGGAGGGTGTGGCGGAGGTCAAAAGCTTGCCATGATACGATATCAGTAAAGGCGGATGGTAGTCGCCAACCGGGACGAGTGATGAGGTCGCTAATTCCGCTGTGACGAGGTTATTGTTCACCAGGATCAGATCGAGAATGTTTCCATAAGTGTTTCGTGCAGTGTTGAGTTGCGTTAAATTGGAGTCAGTTCAAAAGTCAAGCACTGCTCGCGCCTTTCGAATAACGTTCGGGTTGCAATGTAGTGTAGAGTAGGTATACCAGTCGATGCCAGGGACGTTAAAGTCCCCAAGAAGGATCAGGTCTGCGTCGACGGCTGATAGTTTTGATGATAAAAGCGATAAGTTTTGGACAATAATGTCCGGGCTAATTTTTTTAGTAAGATAAAGGTTGCCAATTATTAGTGTAGTTGTGTTAGTTCGGATTTGAACAAACACACATTCATTTATAATTTCGAGATCAGTTCGTCGGAGAGAGGCAAACTGGTTATGTATAGCGATTAATGCGCCACCGCCAATAGGCTGGCAGCCACGAGTGGGAAGTTTATCAGAACGATAAACATTATAGTTGCCAGGTAAATAGTCAATGTTAAAATGATATTCAGTAAGACAGGTTTCCGTAAGGCATATAATAGGATAATTATCTTGGAGAACATTAGAATAAAAGTCTATCGATTTAGTTCGTAGACCCCGGACATTTTGATAGAAAATGTCAAGGTTTAATGCAGAGTGAGACTTATTCATTATCGGCGGATGTGCGAGGGCCACCCGTGACAGTGGTATCCGAACCACCCGAGGCGGTGGTATCCGATGGTAAAGTTGCTGAGATGTTGTCTTCAGCAGACATATTAACAGTGGGTACTACTTCCGTATTGGTGGCGACTTCAGTTTCATGATGACGATCACTATGTAGAGTACCGAAGAATTTATTTAAAAAACAGTTTGTAGGCCATGTTGCAGCTTCCATGAGAACGGGATATTCGGATTCCTCGGCCGAGACATGAAAGGAAGAGTAGTTTGGAAAACGTGTTCTCAGACGAACGCATCTTACTGTCTTTAGATTGTTTTCCGCTGCTAGACAATCCGTCAATTCCTGGGAAGTGAGCGTCGGGATTAGGCGAGTCACGAAAATAGCACGACGACGTGGCTTAACTACTTTCGGAATAGACTGAAGTCTGTTGTTAACGTTAGACCCCTTTAATTGAAGTTTAAATACATCAGAACTCTTCCGGGCTGACGTTTTCTGTGAGCGGGCGTTTGAGGTCATCAGATTGCTCTTCACGCTCAGCTTCTGACCGCCAACTGCAGCGTTAGATTGCTTGCTTAGCTCAGAAGTAGTGTTCCTAGAGTTAGCAGGGCGCAGTACTTTAGGCTTGGTGCCGGTACTGGTATCTCCGATATTAAGGCTATCAACGTAGGGAAGCTCCGGTGGGCGCTGAGTGATTGCCGCATAGTTGGGAATGGTATCACCGACAGTGAGGGGAGGCAAAGAACGAGACCAGGTTTGAGAACTTGGCGGCTCAGCTTGCCCTAGTAAGAGATCCTTTAACAAGGTGTTATCACGCTTAAGAACATCAATATCAGACTGTAGAGTTGTTACTAATACAACCACGTGATTCAGTGCATCACGCAGGGAATCAAAAACTGTGTTCACCTCCCTAGTAAGGCTCCCAGGTTTGTGGAATTCATTAAGGATTTCTAGTAGAGCGTCTGGAGTCATGGTGTCACGGGTTCCAGATGTTACGAAAGGATTGAAAGTAGCCGCTGATGCATTTAGGTCAACACTTTCGGCGGTATTCGTAGTGACAGGGTCGATATTTAAACGTTTAGTCTTAGTGAAGGCGTACAAAGAAACGTGTTATTAAAGCAATGGTCATTATAGTCGGCGAATGTTAGCGTTGTACAACTGAGGTGGACCTTATTAGTGCATTTGGAGCAATGTAGGTGCTTTTTCTTACCTTTGAAAGAGGTGTCGCACTTCAAGCACCGCACAGCTTTGTCTGCCATGTAAATACGGAAACCGACGGAGTGAATGAAGTAACAACTACACTGGTGGAGTATGATACACCAGATCGGTTGTTGGAACACTCTAGCACAAAATAAAAGGGATCGTCGGGAGTCCAGCTTAATACTTACAAAGTCAATTTCAATAGACGGTTCGTAAAATTTAAACGTACGCCGATAAAAAAAGGTAGAAGTTCAAGAGAACGCGAGCAAAAAGAGGAGTTTAAAAAATTAAAATTAACCTACATTTAAAATTGAGAAAAATAGGCCCAAAAATTAACAAAACATCGACTAAGAAAGTTAGAGATTATAATACAAGTACTCAGTAGCGGCGCTAAGGGTGGGCTGAAGTGGGCTTTAGCCCCTCTGCATTTCTGAGAGGGGACACATATTTATATTAAAAGGGCCACATATTTGAATTTATGAATTTTCTTTATCTCTAGAAATTTGTTTTATTGCCAAGAAAACTTTTTCTGGAAAAAAACTTTCATAATCAATTTGTTTTCTCAATAAGATAGTAGACTATAAACAGATAGATTCGGGAGGAAGGGAGCGGAAATTGAGATAAAGTTGAATGGACAATAGAAAGAAAAGAAAGGGAATTTAGGGATACAAGGTCATAGGGGGTCCAGTAAACGCCACGAGCGACGCATCAAGAAAACAACCTTGCTCTTCTCGCTTCCTGGAAAAATTATAAGGGGTCACTAAATTTGTAAAATGGAGTGTAGCTACACTCCATGGTTGTTAGGGCCACCAAATTCTTAGGGGCCACAAAATAATTAGCCCACCTGTGAAAAAACCTTAGCGCCGCTACTGCAAGTACTTAACCGATATGGCTAATTGAGGTGTCCAAATGTTGGTCTTGAGTACGCGCACACGATGAATAAACACACATTAGCACATAAACCGAAACGTGAAAAATACTGATGAAAATCTAAAAACATCGCCAAAGAAGTGCAATATGTACCAGAAAAGGCACAAAAATGTTAATAGCACCGTAGACAAAAATCGCACAAGAATAATAATAATAATAAAAAGCTTTTAATGGATATTCCAATTCAGATCAATAAAGCTCTGGTTCACAATGGAGTGCGTCACAATAAAATTAAATTACGAAATAAAAAGAAAGAAATAAAAACTAAAAACTAAATGTTCAAAGATTCCAAATAACGCTTAATTTCCATTTTAAACATTGACAGGGAATTAATTTGTTTAACAATGTTTGGCAGAGAATTCCATAGACGAATGCCACGTATTTTAACACTTTTATCAGTAGTATTAGATTCTTTATAAGTTCGTTAAAAATTAGATTGACAGTTACGCGTATTGTGGTTATGAGTATTATTTGTAAACATATAACGGGCATACTCTGTCATTTTGTTTTCTTTTATCTTTAATATAAATATGCATAGATTGTATAAATATTTATTTTTTAAGGTCATCCATCCTAATTCATTTCTGGCATCTGTAGCTGATGATCTCTTATTTCTTTTGTATTGTTTGTAAATTTTTAAGATTTTTTTGGGTGGCTGAATTAAGCTTCGCACACAAAAATCGATAAAGAGTGTATCGAGGAAACGAAGAAAAACTTGTTTGTGACCCCAACCTAATTTGTATCTGCTTAGCTATCTCCTATTTCATTTTGAACTTTTTCAGGACCCCAGCAATTGCCGCTTGGGCCGCTCTTCAGTACGGTCTGGCCCCGATTCGCCACCTCGCCATCGACAAACTACTAGTTTTTACATATTTAATGTAAGATATCACATAGTACTAACTATTATAACTAAACATTTTTATTAAAGTTAATGGTTCATTTGGTTGAGCTGCTTTTAATGTGTACATTGTTTTTTAAAATAACCATAATCTTTTTAAATTAATTTTATTTATTTTTTAAAAACTTATGCAGAGCTGCAGTATCAAAAACTCCCAGTAAATTAATTATATAGTATCAGTTATTATCATTATTAAGTATTTTAATCATTGTTAACTATTGTCAACTATCTTGGATAAGTTATTTTTAAAACCTTTTTACCGCATCATTGTTATCAAATTTCACAAGCTTTCTGTCGCATCATTGTTATCGAAATAAACTATTGTACATAAATGGTAATTATTAGATAAGCGTTCTTGCAGGGTTATTCATTCTCTATTTTTAATCAATATTACATTACGAAACTGATCTGTAACAGCGTTTTCCCTTGTTCAGTTTTCATATTACATAATCACATTGAGTTCAAATACCAAAGTACTATAAATACCAAATGTAAATGTCAAAATATTGTCTATTTAATAAAAAAACCTATCCTAGTAGCTTTGTCTTTAAATTTCAATATTAATGACCTTATGCAAAAATAACCAATTACATTCCGAGGATTCAATCTTTGATATTTTACAATTGGCGATTCCAGATGATCTAACGCTGGGTCACTTTTAATGGGGATGTAAAATAAAAAGTTTCGCACTAGATTTCATAAAATCTTCCACTGGGAAATCAAGAGCAGTTTTCTCTGAGATTTGTGTCTTTCACTGGTACTCATGCTCTCGCAGGTGCTTCCAGATCATCAACGAATCAACAGATTCCAATTACTTTCTTTAACTAGTCGTCTGACAAAATTAGCATATTTAAATTGTTCACTAGAGCCAGTTATACACCTATAGCTTGTTATCTAAAACCTAATGGACAATTAGAAGGCAATTTGGCATAAAACAATTATACGTTAAGTTGAGTATAACCTATTTAAAACTATTTTAAGTACTATTAATTACCTGATCTGTTATATTTAAAATATTTTTAAAAACAATTACTTTTTATTTTCCAACTTACGATTTTCTTTTACAAATATAAATTTTAGGCAAAATATGCCCAGTGAGGCAGAGAAAAGGGACAGCTATTAAATAAAAAATGCTTTTATCAAAGCAGTTGAAAGGTTGATTTAAGGGGGAGATATTGAAAATGTTTTAGGTTTAAAGAGTTTTGTTTTTGGAATTTTCAAAAGCGAAATATATTTCTAAAATAATTTCCATCAATTTTCCTCACCTTTTATATATTTTAAAAACCCTTCCCTTAAATTTGAGCCTTGAAACTGTAACAATAAACTGAGAAAATTTTAAATTGTAAAGGATTACGTGTAAAATTACAGCATTTAATTTAGAGTGGTTTTACTCTGTAGCTTTCCCAATGGCTGGCATTTTGTGAAGGATTTTTTCTCTATGGGAAAAAGCATGGGTGACTTTGTATCATGTGACACTGAAATCACTGTATAAATACATATATAACAGAAACTAAACTAGAAAAAAAGTCATAAATAAGAGATTTGCAATAAATTTAATCAAGACTTGGTTCAAGTTAACAGAGAAAGTTTGTATGTAACTATATCTTCTATTTTCACGATCAACAGATGACATTCTCTTCCTATAGAGAGAGCCTGCAAGTGGAAAGAGAGCTGTGTGTCTTGCCCTTTCGCTTAGAAAATATGTTTTTCTTCCAGTAACAATAAATTCTAATAGACCTTTCTAGAAAGAAACACGGTTGTTTTAATGTAACTCTTAAGTCACTTTTTTACTACCAGCGCTTACTCGACTTGTGTGGAGCTTCAGATTTTCATTGGGCATGCCAACACTATATAAAGCTACGTGTTGTTATGTGTAATTCTACCATGGATTAATGAGGTTAATTAATTCATGATTCTACTTTAAACGAAAAGTTGGGATTTTTTAACAAAAGGTACTTTTGTTTTTTTGTGTGTTTTATTGGTTTTTTAGGTTTGTTATTTGTCAAGGATTACAGTAATGCAAAAAGTTTTAACCGCAAGTTATTATTTAAAAAGATATGATCAATGTAAAATTGCTACTTTCTAGCAATTTTTACAACGGAAAATACGACATATTTCGAGATTTCTGTACGTGTTGGATGAGGTAGGACTGATGACGAGGACGATTCTTTAAATTCCTAGATTTAAATACTTTTGGAGAAAGTAGGACTGATGACGAAAAAGAAAAAGGCTGAAATGCAAAACAGTACTAACTTTAAAGGGTTGTGAATTTTCCCGTATTTCAACGCATTTTAGCCTTTTTTTAACCATACTATGTCATATTATATGTCTTCTGTGTGATGTTGACTTATACAACGTCGAATATATTCTAAGTATTGGCGCCTAACGGCGCCGCGCACTCACTTCGCTCGAGCGCTGGGGGCGCGCGGCGCCTCCCCAACCCCATACTAAAAAAAGCTATGGGCCATCTATAACGCAACCTAGAGGACAGCACCAAGCCTGACGCATCAAGTATCGTCAACCCGATATTAATCTAACTAACCTAATAATATAAATACCCTAACCTAACCTATTTTCCCCGCCAAAACCCCTAAAATGCGTTGAAATACGGCATGGTTCGTACAAAATTTCCGGAATTAAATTCCCTGACATTTCCAGGTTTTCCCTGACCAAATTGCAAAATTTCCCTGACCCTTTTTGTAGAATTAATTTATGTATTGAGGTAAAATCTTGAAAAATATTTATTATGAATTTTTAATACATATTTCAAAAATTTATTTGCCGGATTTTTTTGGGGTCATTTTCAAATTCCCTGACTTTTCCCTGACCCTTTGGAAACATTTTCAAATTCCCTGACTTTTCCAGGTTTTCCAGGTATTCCAGGTCATGTACGAACCCTGTACGGCGAAAATACCCAAAATAAAAAAATAAGTTAGTAATGTTTTGCATTTCCACATTTTTCATTTAAGTCATCAGTCCCACATTATCCACAACGCATTAAAATCTAGGAATTTAAAGAATCGTCCTAGGGAAAATTTACTGCAAAAGGAAAATGTTAAAAAATTCATATCTTGGTTAATATTCATTTCCGCTAAAAAAATTAAAATAATCCCCATCTTGCCCTCTATACCAAAAAATATATAAAAAATCGGGTGGGGGGCAGCTATTCTACACTTTACCCAAAATTGCTGGCAAGTAACAATTTTATATTTATCATATCTTTCTAAATAATAAATTGCGGTTAAAACTTTTCGCATTACTGTAATCCTTGACAAATAATAAACCAAAAACAATAAACAAAACCAAAAAAGCCGTAGTAGAAAAGACATTTTCGGTTTGCACACGTTTTAAAAATTTAGTAATATCTTGTCGTTAAATCTAATTCGTCATCAGTCCTACCTCATCCAACACTCGAAATCTCGAAATATGTCGTATTTTCCGAGGTAAAAATTGCTGGCAAGTAACAATTTTAAATTTATCATATCTTTCTAAATAATAAATTGCGGTTAAAACTTTTTGCATTATTGTAATCCTTGACAAATAATACATTTAAAAAAATAAACAAAACCCAAAAAAAACAAAAGTACCTATTGTTAAAAATAGCCGAAAAGTTTAAAAACAATGCAAACTATGATAGATAGAATTTAGTATATGGCTTATATAACATCAATTAAATTCATCAAGATAATTAGCTTACATAGAACGTTTCCAACTCCTTTAACCGTTTAATTTCTTTTATATTCATACAACATTTTTAATTTCACATATAAAAAAAGCAAATTAACTAGGTGATAACTCATTACGAGTACTAATTTTTATATAAATCTGCACGAGCTAGTTACAACCTAGGAATATAATCCTCTTAGCTACAACTACGTAGCAGAGCAGACGTCTATCCAAACAATATTTTTTTTTTTTGAGATACACACACATCGGTGTCGACCCAAGGCCTTAGACACCAGCACACACACAATAACTGATTAATCAGGGCGAGATATGTGTAAAGGCCACACTAACGGGGGGATACGTGGGGGCAGGGGGTCGTCCTCACACGGCCATCCACAAACTCTGCCTCCCGGACGCCTGGGATTACAGGATTGAGCCACTACTCCCGGCTTATCTAAAGAATATAAAGCCTTATTCTTTGGTCTATCGGATTGAAAATCCACGCCAGAAATAAGCTTTTCATTTGAAAAATAAGGTGCCGACCGTGCCTTATCAGGCAATATAGCCTTCCTCGTATTTTGGTCTTTCTCTTTCTAGTTTTTAATCATACAGCCCTAGTATTTTATCCATGGCTAAATGCGCGTGATTTTAAAAATTGGTTTAAATATTTCGATTAGAATAGAAAAAATTCAGAACTAAACACGCGTACTCCTTTACAATTTAAAATTTTCTCAGTTTACTGTTACAGTTTCAAGGCTCAAATTTAAGGGAAGGGTTTTTAAAATATATAAAAGGTGAAGAAAATTGATGGAAATTATTTTAGAAATATATTTCGCTTTTGAAAATTCCAAAAACATAACTCTTTAAACCTAAAACATTTTCAATATCTGCCCCTTTATAGATCTCAACTACTCCCCCTTAAATCAACCTTTCAACTGCTTTGATAAAAGCATTTTTTATCTAATAATAATTTAGTTTTCGGTATTAAACTATATTACGGCACGATATTCCACGGTGCATCTTTAAATTTAATATTTTTCAGTTGGGCGATTGACCATAAATTGACCCAGTCTATTTCCATAGAAATCTCATAGGTAACTAGAATGCTGCCGTGTAACTGGCAAATGGACCAAACGCCGTGGCAGACGATAGCCAGATCTCAGCCAATCAAGAGCTCAAAGAGTGGTTCTGCCAAGAATTTAATGTCACCAGAGATAATGACGTCATCTATCTCCCGCGACAGTAGCGGAACCAAGGAGGATTATTATCCTCCTTGGCGGAACCACTCTACGGCCTCTCATTGGTTGAAGGTTCAAAACGAACTGGCGACAAGCTCGGCCGTAGGCGGCAGCATTCTAGTTACCTATGAGATTTCTATGTCTATTTCATCGGAACCTAGCTTAAAGAGCCATCGAATCATTTGAATATTGGGGGTGCAGCTATACGAGAGCCAAAAGCGACGTTCACACTAGACACTTTGGAAACGTTTTAAAACGGTTGAAAAGGTTCAAATTGTGTAACATTTTGGAGTCGAATGTATTTATCGTATGACTATTAATACAGTTGACACCGAAAATGTTTAATTTGATCTTTCGAAACCGTTTCAAAACGTTTCCAAAGTGTCTAGTGTGAACGCGGCTTAAGTCACCTGACGAAATGGTTTGGAGCTTTCCGAAATTCGATGTGAATTTTTCAAATGTATCTGTGGAAACTAAGCTTTACAAGATTTACAACCTTTAAAGACAGCGAAAACCAAAACCAGCAGGTGCACGATTGAAACGTCATTAGTATAGCAGTGCCACGTTGCGGCTTCTTTTAATAATTAACTAGATGTTTTGAACACAACGTTTTTATTTAAAAAAATAAAATTTAATGATAAATAAATAAATAGAATGAAATGACATAAAATGGTTAAAATTATGAATATGTTTTCGGCAGATAAATGTGTCCTACTGCACAAAACCGACCACGCGTCCGTTTAGCCTTTGAACTGGACGAATATTGCCGGCCAATGGTCTGCCGCATCTGTCCAGCAGATTACGGAAGCGATTTATCTGTAAACAATAAAAAATGGCGTTATGTTCAGCCTGATAATTTTTGTTGATAAATGTAGAGCTTGATTAGGCTTAAGTTAAGGCGACACTCTGCTTTTTTATGATAGCAATTGAGATTGGTTACTACTAGATGGCACTTTGTCTTTGAGAGAGGGAGGAGCGCGGGGAGGAGTCGACATTTCAAAGGGTTGTTCAACGGACCTTGAAAATGTAAATCTCACCTTCAAAATTATCACATCAAAATTTTAACCTCATAGTTAATCTGGTTTTATAAGTATTTGAGATTGGTGATAAACCGTGATATCGACATTAGGATTGGAAACTTTTTAACCCATGAACTACCTCGTGATTGACTACATAGCTTTAACATACTGTCACTAGATGGCGGTACATGTGCAGTTTTATAAAAGAGCTTATTCCAGCAGCAGAGTTTTTCTCTACACCATAATTTATAAGAACGTTTGATATACGACTTACTTGAGATTCGCTGATGACTAGAATTGGTTTCAAGACAACCCACGTGACTGCCTCACTGCAGGTCGGCGTCGTTAAGGAGCCCGGATAGGTGTAGTAGGACTCCTGACGTCCTTTATTAGGTAAAATGGCCGATAGATTGATTCCACGAACCACCGTGGAATTAGAGCGACGTGGATCTTGAACTCGCTGAAGATTGTCAGTTAAGAATGAAATGGCGTGGTTATCAGAACTACGTCTGTCAACCTGAAATTGACAAAGAATTTATTACCTTTCAATAGCTCAAGGCGAAGTCTAATAACGTAAGAAATGTTTTTACATACCACTGCTATTTGAGCAATCACCAACAACCCATCTCTCTGCTTTCTAGCTGTTTCCATATTCGAATATTTTGTATTTCGGTGAACGAAATGAAACTGTAAAACATTCAATTTATTATTAATTTAGTGTGCTTTTAATTTTTACATAAATAAACTGATATCGAGGGTGCTTGGACTAGGTCCTATTTATCAGCATTTATCTGAAATTTCATATAACGGAGATATTTCTTCGATTAGGTAGAACTCGCGACAAACGAAAACAAAATAAATAAAGTGTTAGACGTAACTATCGAACATCAAACTGACTTAGAAAACGTAAAAGAAATGATAAAATTTTAAAACGTTAAGCGTTGGTTATACGAAATTTAATAGTTATAGCCCAATAGAGATTATAGTCTTGTTTAATCGCAAATTGTGATAATTACAAACTAAATTAATCCCGAACCACGAAGATAAATTTGTTTTAATAGGGAAGATTGCTGAAGACGACCCTAAATTTGCTCGTTTCAGGGTTGACATATTTTTAACAATCATTAAAAAACTGCAATTTGTTTATAGAGATTTAAACAGTTTTATGCAAATTTAAAATTGATTTTATTGTAAGAACAATTAAATTAAATGTGTTGCCAACCCTAATTCGTTTAAGCCTACGGAAGTAATAAGATGGTTGAGCGAATGTTAAGGTTGTTCGATAAACACCCTGAATAATTCGTGCAAAAGGACAGTAATCTCACCTCCAAGTCGTACGACTCGCCGTTGATGGTATGTTCGGAGCCTTGGCCGTTGTATTTCCCGAAATGCACGTGGAGAGAATCCAGCTCGAATCTGCTGTTTTTCGCGGGTCCTCCTGTGACGATGATGCTTTCTTTGATTTCAGTTACCGCTGCAAAATAAATATAAATTAATATATTAATTAACCATAGCTAGGACACGTGACTGAACGTAGTAGAGGTTCCCAATTCCCATTCGTCAAAAATTATTTCGCAGAAATATCAAGCAAAAAGGTAGTGTTGTATAAGTTGGAAAATATCTGAGCATTAGTGAAACCATTCGCATTAGTTACCAGCTACATTTGCACCAACAGCGTTATCTCTAGTGTTGTAAGTCGGAAAATTTTCCGTATTTTAAAAAAAAAGTTTTCATTCCATGATTAGTCTAATACATTGTTTGCAAATTTAAATAAAGCGGCATTTTCGCCTAATTTTTTCGAATCTGAAAGTAAAACTAAACCTTTAGACTAGTTTAAACTGTTTAACAATGTAACACTATTAATGTTTTGTAGTATGTTTACTGTCATTAGACATTTTATGTAGATAAAAAGTTAATAGAATAACGAACTCCAAAAACTAGTGTAATTAATAATAAACTGACAAATTCAACGATTACCAGTATACTATAGAGGTTTTGATTAAAAACAATTTAAAACCACGTTACATGTTTCGGCTTATGGCGTATACGACGCCGTTGTCAAACGCTTTAAGTCTACTATTATTAAAATATACAGGGTCTTTTTTTTTGCTCGGAAAAGTGTTTTTTTTCAAAAACTATTTATAGTACCGATTTCAAATTTGGAAGGTCAATTCTCTATACCGGGGGACATCAGTTTGAGAAATTTGAGCGTTTTCGGTAATGTTTTTCACCAATTTTGAAAAATTATTTTTCGACCACTAGGTGCGAGATAAAAAATTTCTATTATAAAGTTGTAGGCCGTCATCGAAAACCCTTAAAAATTGTTCACTCGACGAAAAACAATTTATTTATCAGTGAAAATTCGAGCTTGAAAGATTTACAAGTTGGTGAAGCCAAATTACGATTGTTTGAAACGATAATTGAAACCGAATTACCTAATCCAGTTGAAACTTTGGTTAAAAAAACGACCGGATTTAAAAAACACGAGGCTATAGGTCAATCCTAAACATGCATTGGGTATTTAAAGGAAAACTTTGGGACATTATTATCAGTGTTTGATAATATTTCGAACAATGCCTCGTTATTCAGTAGCTGAACGTACCGAGATAGTTGCCATTTACTATGGAGAAGCAGCGCAAAACCTTAGAAGAGTGACTGAAATCTTCGCAGAAAGACATCCAAATGGAGCACCATCTGTAAATACAGTAAGACGAGCAATTCACGATTTCAATCAATTTGGTAACTTGCAACCTAGGTTTCGCGGATTGGGTCAACCGGATTTAGACTTCGAGAACAATGTACTCGCGTACTTTGTGGCATATCCTCGTCACAGTTGCGCTAACGCCGCTGCTGATTTGGGTTGTTCTGCAAATCGTGTGTGGAAAATTCTTCGTAAGAATCGCTATCACCCATACAGAGAATATCATCACCAGGTTCAATTTGAACGGGTCAATGTTTGGGTTGGACTTGTTGGAAACCGTTTGATTGGTCCCTTTTTCCTGCCGACGAACCTCAACGGCCAAAGGTATTTACATTTTCTACAGAACGAACTGAGTGACGCAATCGACGACCTTCCATTGGCTGAAAGACGTCAGTTGTGGTTTCAGCAAGATGGCGCCCCTCCGCATTTTTCCCGGCAAGTAACTGAGCACCTCAACAACGAGTTTCCTGAAAGGTGGATAGGGAGAAATGGTCCAGTGCATTGGCCAGCAAGGTCACCTGATCTAACACCGCTGGATTATTTTCTCTGGGGATTCGTTAAAGCAAAGGTATACGCCACGCCCATTGAAACTAGGGAGGAACTCATTAGACGAATAATCAGTGCTTGCCGAGACGTCACACCAGAAATGGTAGAGAAAGCGTTTGAGAACTTAATTGTCCGCGCACAAACCTGTGTTGCAGCCAATGGTGATATTATTGAAAATGTTTTGTAAAAATTTATGTGAATAAAATATCTGCATTTAAAAACCAAACGTGTACATTTTTTCAAGTGTGAAAACTCTACTACGTTTGTATTAGACTTGTTCCCTTTTCAATTATCGTTTCAAACAATCGTAATTTGGCTTCACCAACTTGTAAATTTTTCAAGCTCGAATTTTCACTGATAAATAAGTTGTTTTTCGTCGAGTGAACAATTTTAAAGGGTTTTCGATGACGGCCTACAACTTTATAATAGAAATTTTTTATCTCGCACCTAGTGGTCGAAAAATAATTTTTCAAAATTGGTGAAAAACATTACCGAAAACGCTCAAATTTCTCAAACTGATGTCCCCCGGTATAGAGAATTGACCTTCCAAATTTGAAATCGGTACTATAAATAGTTTTTGAAAAAAAACACTTTTCCGAGCAAAAAAAAAGACCCTGTATATTATATTAAAATGTAGCTGGTCTAATATTATATGACTTAAAGCGTTTGTCAACGGCGGCGTATACGCCATAACCCGAAACATGTAACGTGGTGTTAAATTGTTTTTAATAAAAACCTCTATAGTGTACTGGTAATCGTTGAATTTTGTCAGTTTATAGATAAAAAGTTAAAAACATTAAAAACCCTTAAAAAGTAATTTGTTTAATTTTTTTATTTTTCCGATTTGCGGGAAATATTCCGCATTTTATTTTTCCGGAAAATTAACAACACTACCTAAAAGTAAGTAACCTAACCTTAACCCTAACTAACTTCACAAAAACTAGCTTCTGATAGTACTTCCCAAAAGGTTGTGACCGTAAAGAGGGAAGGTCGCTTACCAGTATGACCATCGTTCTCTAGTTTGGCGCTTTGAATCCTTTTCCTGTAGCCGGACAGGTCGAATTCGGAGGTAAACCTGACTCGTTGGACGTCATCGCTGTTGAGGTCGATGTTGATGGGCGACTGCCTCCTGCCTCCGCATGTTGGGTAGATGACGGACCATTCGTAACTTTCTACAGACAAAAACATTTAGAGTTTCAATTAGAGATACGACTAACTTGGGTGTGATTAAATATGTGGTATTAGGTTGAATTAGTGTGTCAATGACTTTTTCTATTTTAATTAATGTCGGAGATTGTTAACAAAATTGTCTTAGAATTACCGAAGCTATTGCATATGGTATCAACCATTTTACAAGATGGCGTTTGGTTTCAACCACAAACAAAAGGTCTCCGTTATTGAATGTGATTAGGAAACACAAAAACCTCAGAAAATCCGGCTAAAAACCCAATTTTTCTTAATTGATTAAATCTTCCATTTTCCAAGATGGCGTCGGAGTTCTAACGAAAACGCTCGATCTGATCTACGGGTAAAAATAACCAACCCAGAACATTTTAATAAAAACGGTTTAAAAACTGCTTCAGCTATCGCGTCAGGGGTGATTGGAATTTTATAGCGGCCATTTTTCAAGATGGCGTCGCATTTCAATCAAAAACAGCTTTTTTTTCACAAAAATACGGCAGTTATCGAGAGAGGAACGTGTAAATTACTAAATTACTAATGGTCAATATGTTTTTCAAGCAAGTAATATGTTAAAAACGAAAATGCATTTCTGAATAACTTACGATCGTACGAATAGTCATTTTGCGGAGGAAACTGGCAGAGGCCTAGTCCGGTATTCGGAGACGAGCCCGACCGCTCACGGGCACACGTGGGCTGAGCGTGGGACCACTTGTTACGCCCTTCGCAAGATAGGCGCTTGACTCCTTGCAGGCTGTACCCTTCGAGACAAGTGACGTCGCAAGACAAGACGTGTCTCCTGGATGTCGAGGTGCACTTGATTTTCCCGTTTGTGACAAAGGGGATTTCGCAGGGCATTTTCTCTGTGAATACGATTCAAACTGATTGTGGTTTAAATATACCATGCTAGATTTAGGATTATACATTAGCTTCAGAGAAGGTTTTTAATTTTTTCATTAAATCGAAAGTAACATTTAAATGGAAGTGAATCTAATTATTTTAATTTTAATTGATGTTTAGGTTTAGCATCCCATGTATCGTTTTCCAGATATATTAATTAATATTTTGCGTGCACAAAAATTTAAATTATTCCCCTTAATTAAATTTTATTGGTACTTGAAAATTTAGTTTACTCTGTATTGGTATTGCTCCAAAAACTATTTTTGTACATTATTAAAAATACAATTAAGTATAATCGATGAAGTAAATCAATTTATTTTAAATCATTTAATTTAAATGATTTATTAAAAATAATTTTAGATTTAAAAAAATGCTACGGTTTAAATCGATTGTTTAAAGCCCTGCTTAGAGTATAACCCAAACTTTGATATCGAAGAAAAGCAACAATGTTTCATTATGAGTCTCATTAAAGATAAATCTTCAATAAACCTATCAAAATTTTTAAAAATATATTGAAAAATTGGAAACTTATATTATTTATAACTTCTTTTTAAAAATACGATTTACGATTACGTAAAGAAACCTAGTTTTTAAGTTCTAAATAAATAAGGCTATGATGTAAACAAGCCGATAATTATCAGATATAAATATATGAAACGAATAATCGATATTAAACGTAAAATTGAAATTGAAACAGTTCAAAAATGATAATTTTTGCTTGAGTTCCCGTAAAATTAGAGTACAGCTAACTATAATAATAATAATAATAATCAGCTAGGCTAGTACCCAAGGCACCACTTTCGGCCTAAGTCATCAAGCGACTTTTGAAGTCATTAATTCAAGTTTAATAAGTTTATCATGTTCAAATATCGGTAGTGGTAAATATCTCTTTATTGTAATCAGGTATATTGCTTTATTAGCTTTAACTTTAAGTAAAGTAAATATTATAAATCAATTACTCCGATAACCAGATACACATATTTATCAACATCGATATAGAAACCTATATTTCTCAACATCGTTATATCAAAATAAATTTCTCAACATCGATATATCATTCTATATTTTTCAACAACGATTTTCAACCTATATTTATCGATATCGATAGTTCAACGGATATTTATCGATATGGGTAAAGCAACCGATATTTAACAAAAATATTAATAATTTAACCGTGATTTAGACATATATTGATATTTCAACATCAAAATTTTTCGATAACCATAATTCACGCAATATTTATCGATATTCATAATTTAACCAATATTCATCGATATCGATATTTCAACTGATATTTATTGATATATATTTATTTATTTATCTCGATATGTTAACCGACAACACTATAACAGATAAAATAAATCAACAAACAACCAAAATAAAGGCCCATAAACTCTAATCCAATGAAAAATAGCAAATCCACAACTAACTCACCAACATTTCTGCATCTACAAACGCCTCTGCCGTCACAAACTGCCTCCTCGTAATACGGCACGCAAAATAATTCGCAATCTTCGTCCCACTGTTTGCATATTTCCTGTCCACGAACTGCTTCGAAAACTCCTAACAAATGCACGCACACCGAAAGTGAAATTAGCTGCAAAACGGCGACCATCTTAAAGCGCTACTACAATCAAATATTCTAATTCCAGTAAGGAGGGTTTGCATTATATATAAATCTCTCGTACCGGATCGAATATACCGGTATCCGCTGCATGCCATAGCGCTTTGACGTCATTCGATAAATACCAGGGGAAAACACCACTATACTACATTGGGTTTTTTGACAAATTTAAATTTAGTGGCGCAATGTTTGAAGTCAAAAGACTCTCTTAAAATATACAGTTCCGATTATTTTGGTCGGTAATTTTTTTCTAAATAAGTATACAGAAAAAAGAGCGATTGACTTGGAACGGGGGGCGGGATATACTGGGTGTCTAATGATAGGATAGCGAGCCAAATTTCAAGATAGCTTAGAGCGAAAATAGCGTATTTCAAGGATAAGGTATTACTTTAAAGAACGCCAAGGTCGAACACGTTGATGGTGCGTATAAATTAATAGAATTAAAATTGAATTTATTTTCTCAACTTTCTAATGCATAATTGATTAAATTACACGGTTTAAGTTTTTTTGCAAGGTCAATGTATGGTACAGTAAAATTGTAGATCGAAATTAGAATTTAAATTTGCCTCTGACCTGTTATTATGAGCCGGATTAACATTGACTTGCGGGTAAATTGCGCTACGCTTAAGGCTTTATACAGATTATTTTAACTTTTAGCACACGTCCTGACTTAATTATGGTTAATTATTTGATAAACATTTATCGTTTAAAATTAATTATCGAATTGGAAGGCTTTGAAATAATGTCTTTATTAAGGATATTTGATACGCATTTCACTTAAAAGTTTAAAACAAGATAAATAAATTTGGTTAATATGAACCGAAATTAAATTAATGAAACTAAAATTACCGAAATTAAATTAATGAAACTAAAATTACCGAAATTAAATTAATGAAACTAAAATTACCGAAATTAAATTAATGAAACTAAAATTACCGAAATTAAAATAATGAAACTAAAATTATTCAATTTAAAAATTAAAATTTTCAAAATGTTAAAATTAAAATATGAAATTGACAAAATATTTTATTTAAAATTGGAAATTGACAAAATATTTTATTTAAAATTTGAAATTGACAAAATATTTTATTTAAAATTGGAAATTGACAAAATATTTTATTTAAAATTGGAAATTGACAAAATATTTTATTTAAAATTTGAAATTGACAAAATATTTTATTTAAAATTGGAATTTGACGAAATATTATATACTCAATTTGAAATGGACGAAATATTTTATTTAAAATATAAAATGATGAAAAGCCACATAATGCAAACAAATTAATCATAATACTAACACAAAGAGTAATTCGAAGTTTCATTTTCATTAATTCCTGCGTAATAATAATAAAAAAAAAAAAAAAAAAAAACAATTCTCTACAAAGAGTAATGTTTGTATTGTGTTACCTAACTTTTCTATAGAATTTCTTTGAAATAATAGAAGGGGTGTATATTAAGTGCTCTAAAAATATTATATATTCATTAATTGGCTATAGAAAATAAATTCAAATTTGTATAAAAAATTCATCGAATACCAAATATAGTTCTATAGAATATACAAAATAATATCATTGGCTTTTGAAAATAGAATAACTATAAAAATATTTAAAGGAATTTGAATTTAATTATTATAAAAATTCCAACTGTATTCCAAATCGATCAAATATCAGATATGGAATATTAGCTTTTAGTACGTTTGTATAAAAAAAACCTAAAAAGAATCGAAGTGCATCGGGTATAGCGAAGATAGTAAATGGAGATTGGAGTGGTACGCACCTTGAATGACAATTAGCGACAGGGAAAGTCCTCCCGTAAATTTCATCGCTTCTTTTTCGTGTACTCCCGAAGAATTTACAATCTGTCGGAATTAACTTGTTAGATAAGCTGACGCATGATTCCGTCATCCCGCGACCCAAGCTAGCTACTTGTAAAATCCCGATTAAATTTTAGAAAAGATATCGTTTCGAACTCGTATTTTGTATTTTCATAGCTATTTATTGTAATGCTGAAAACGGTAAAACCCTATTATCGTCACCCATTAAATACCGATTATGGTAAAACTTTACCAATAATTACAATTACATTAAACAAAATGTCGGCAGATTAATCGATTATTGTTAAAACCCTATTATCGATAACCATAAAATATCGATTATCTTCCAACTGAACGTAGTATTACAAATGAAATGGAAAAATTATCGCCAGATTAATGGGATTCGAAAAAAATTATTGTTTAACTCTATTTAATATTAGTAGGAATAATCGTCCAGCCTAACCCAAAATAATAACTGAAATCTTACCGAAATATCACCCATTCCATCGATTATCATTAAAACCCCATATAATACTGATAAGATATTTGAAATATCCAATATAATGTATGAACATTTTACTAATTTAATCGATTATCGTTAAAACCTTAATAAATTACTTATGAAATATTATTATCGTACAATCTTACCCAATGTAATGAATAAAAATCTAACCAATTTAATCGATTATCTTTTATTATCGATTGTCTTATTATTAAAACCTTTATATCAATACCGATGTAATAGAGTGTATAGCCGAACCTTACATATAAAAAACTAACCAAAATATCGTCAATTTAATCGATAAAAACCTAATATAAAGACCGAATTTATCCCCCAAACTTAACAAATATAATGAATTAAACACTTTCCAAATTATCGTTAGCTTTATTAACTATCGATAAGTATTTGATAACAACACCGAGTTGGTCGCCCAGGCTTATCAAATATAATGCCTAAAAAAATCTTATCAAAATATCGGCCATTTAATCGCTTATCGATAGAAACCTTATCTCAATTTACCGATATAGTAGAGTTTAGCACCCAACTTTACAAATTAAAATTAATAAAAGAGCTAACCAAAATATCGCAAATTTAATCGTTTATCGAATAGAATCTAATATCAAAACCATGTTTAGCAACCAACTTTACAAATTAAAATTAATAAAAGAGTAACCAAATATTGGAAATTTCATCGCTTATCGATTAGAATTGAATATCAACACTGAGTTTATGACCCTACCTTACCAAATAAATGAATTAAAAACTTAGCCATATATTTTAACTTATTTGCTCATCGATAAGAATCTGATATATCACCGAGTTTATCTTACAAATATAATTAATAAAAAACTAACCAAAATATTATAAATTTAATGGCTTATCGATAAAACCTAATATCAAACAAATATGGGCAACTTAATCGCTTATCGATAAGAAACTAATATCAAAACCAAATTTATCGCCCAACCTTACAGATTATTATTAATAAAAGAGCTAACCAAAATATCCCCAATTTAATCGCTTATCGAATAGAATCTAATATCAAAACCGAGTTTATCACCCAACCTTATAAATTATTATTAATAAAGGAGCTAACTAAAATATCGCAAATTTAATCGCTTATCGATTAGAATCTAATATCAAAACCGAGTTTATCGCCCGACCTTAGAAATTATTATTAATAAAAGAGCTAACTAAAATATCGCAAATTTAATCGCTTATCGATTAGAATCTAATGTCAAAACCGAGTTTATCGCCCAACCTTACAAATTAATATTAATAATAAATTTTACCAAAATATCCCCAATTTAATCGCTTAAGATAAAAATGTCAATACCGATATAGTAGAGTTCATCACCCAACCTTACCAAATAAAATGAATAAAAAAACTTACCAAAATACCGTTAGCTTAATCTACCTATCGAATGATAAAAAAAACCCCAATTAAGGCGGTGAACTCGAGAAATTGTAATGTTCAGTGAGTCAATTCGATTCCGTTGAAGGAAAACTATTATAGAAAATGGAAGCTACGATATAGTTTAAATGGTTCCAGGAATATTTCCGGGGATTCCATACTCATCATTCTTTGGTATTGAACAATGAACTTTTAGGTAACAATATTTTGAGGTTTACGTTCGCTGTCGGCGTTTCATTAATTTCGCAATTTTTGAGCGCAGTTTCCATTGGCACTTTTTTCGCTACGCACGTAAAAACTATACGTGCGAAACGTTACATAATTTTTACGCGCGTGACGAACTAACATCGTTCTATAGTGGAAACGTCACTCGTTTTTACGAAATTAACCTTCTTTCTGATGAATTATTACTTGCAATTGTAATTGTGAATTTACGCAACATTCGGGTCGATATCGTTTAAAATTCGAGAAGCGTATCGTTCGCGTGTTAATATTTTTTAAAGGCATGTTCTTATTATTTATTATCAGTATAAGTAACATGATTGGCGTAAGTATGACATTTTACGTTAATATTTTAAATGACCTGACCTCCGCTGGTTTTTAGAACTGCCAGCAGTTAAGGAATATTGAAAATTCAAACGCTTTTAAAAGTAAAATAGCTCTTACGTTTGTCAAAATAACGATGAATTATGGAATCGGAAAATAAAAATGACAGCTGTTGGAATTAGATATTATACCTACAAAAGCTTCCTGTGTCGTTTTTCTGTCGGCTTCCTGTTACTTCTGGTATTAATAGAATTATTTTTCTGTCAATTTCATGTTACTTAAGGTATTAATAGATTTTTTTAATTTCATTGTAAAGGTACCTGTTTTTGAAAGCAACGTTTCTCAAAGTGGGGTGTGTAGGGTCTCTTAAAATGTAAATGAAATTAAAATTAATGGTCCTTAAAACATTTGAGAAGTAATTTTTCTTTATTTGTACAATTCTTTAAAATTGAAGAAATTCGAGGAACGCACCCTTAAAAATACAAGGCTTAACGAGACCCGTCTTTCTTAAATATCTGAAATGTTGGAATAAAATATCCTGGGCCTATAGATTATTATTGATTTTATACATTTATAAAAATTCTGTAATGATGGTTTGGTCTTAAAGTGCGTAGGGTCTATTAAACATTTAAAGAAATTAAAATTAATGAAGCTTAAACATCCAACATTTATTTTTAAAGAGTTCCCATATTTCAACCATTGGATTTTTTTTAAAGTGATTTCTTTCGGAAATAATAATCTGGTTTCTTCTTTTTCAAAACGTTCTTGTGGTATTTAAAGTTTGGTTTAGTGAAAACTTTATTTATGACTGCTCAGCAAGGCACCGTTTCTTAAGCACAGTTAAGTGTTTAGCTAAACCAAGGTTACGCGTTTACTTACATTCAACCACGAAAAATATTTTAAGAAACTATAACGTCAATAATTTATAACGGGTTCCAAGAATGTTTGAGCTTCGTACCAAAACTTGTCGCTTCAAGAAATTGAAATATTTTTATTAAGTTGAAGTTCCAGTTTAAAATTTTTGTTGACCTTGTAAAACCAATTTTAAAATATTTTGAGCTCTATATCAAGGTATAGAGCTCAAAATAGGATTGACATTGTTCCGTTGAGCGAGCGACGGAAATTGGTAGAGTCGAAATCTTTTAATGATAATAATCATCTAGGCTAATAACCAAGGCACCACTTTAGGTCCAAGTCACCGAGCGAATTTTAAAGCCAATAACTCAGATTTATACCGCGTGCGAGGGTGGTCGCGAGCCCTTAATTCGACGCTTTTATTGTGTTTGAATGTTTTGTGCTGACTCCATACCTATAAGGTTAAATTTATATTAAAAACTCGAAATTTTATAAATACATCAAATGCGGTATAGTGTTTTTTATAATTCTGGGACCCTATTTCTAAATTAATCTGCGAATATAAAGTAAATTAAATAAAGACAATAAAAGTAGCTAGCTAAACCCCAAAAAACAATTTTACCCAGCCCAAACCGAAAATAAAATTAATTTAACCCGATCCGACGCGAAAAAAAAACCAAATAAATTTTACCCGCCCCTTCCCGACCCAAAAAAAAATCTAATTATTTTTACCTGACCCGAACCAACCCGACCCGACCCGACCCGACCCGACCCGACCCGACCCGACCCGACCCGACCCCAAAAACCAAATTAATTTTTCCCGGCACGCCCCGAACCGACCCGAAATAAAACCAAATATATTTTACCTGACCCAACCCGACCGGCCCTAAATGGGTCGGAGTGTGCAATAACTGGTGGCTTTACCGGGGAGTCGGGGTCTGGCTCTTCTAACGCATAAGGGCGGTGGCGCACTGGGAGATGTTAGCTTCGATCAAATGGTCCTATCTCCACCTCCGACTTCGGTCAGGTATGGGCAGGATACTGAGCTTCGGCTCAGGCTAACGGAGAGGGTCCGTGCAAACTGGCCACCTCGTCGGATTGGGTAGCCTGCTGTGGGGCGGCGGGCCTCCATATGCGGGCACGGCGGTCCTGTTTCGCGGCCTTTTGGAACAACACCGGGATCTCCGGTGCCAGCTGGGCCGGGTTCCTTGGGCTGCTGTATGCCCGTCGTTCCCCTTTAGGAGCTCTCTCCAAAGGGTTTGACTCTTTACCTACGTAGGTAGGGTGTCGGCTGGAGTTGCTACAGCATCCATTTTTAATCCCACTGCTGTGTGCGAAGTGGGGATTGGTCCACCCATTGCTGCACCTTCTGCTGGGTTGAGTGGCTTGCGTCGAAGGTGCGACCATCAGTAGTAGGGTTCTGCTACCCATGCTGGATTTGTCACCTGTCCGGGCTGGGTGGACGCTGGCGTAGGGCACTATGATGATAGGCCTCCGGTGGTATGGTCTCTGTTACTACACTGCAAATCTTTATGACATCTAAAGAGCGCCTAAAAACATCGGTTGAACACATAAAATGCCTTCATATGTTTTACAGGTGTTACTTATGTATGACTTAGATGCTATTTACTTATTTACAAATGCAATACAGATGTTCAACGTGTACTCTAAGTGGGTAATCCGTACTCTATATGTCCATAGGACATCTCTTTAACATGGAACATCTATGTTGCATCTAAAGGGTCGTTTAAGGAGCGCCTGTGTTACATATTAATACCAAATGTCCTATGTCTTGCCCTCTTGTTAAGTAACGGTTAGGTCGTGGTTCACTCATATCGGACTTTGCCAGAAATTGCCATGCAGATCAATTTATCATCACAACAAATAAGTAAGTAGAATTTCATAATAATTAAGTAATACTTAAGTAAATAATGAAATCATTAAAGATGAGTAAATATATGCATTGTATTTTTCATATAAACAAATGGCCTACGGTTAGCTAAATACGGGAAACGTTAAAAAAAAATAGAACACCTAATAGTATTTTCACCCTCACTTATAAACAACCTTACCCAATACTGACTATGACTAATTATACTTAGAGCAATAAGGGTGGTTAAATAATTTTGGATTAAATAGTTTTATTTCTGTGTGAAAAATTTGCATGAATTAAAGTAATCGCGTTGAACAGAGGTACTGTGTTTTCAAGTTGCTTTTAAATATAGTTGAAAATAGGCATTGTTAAAATGTTTTCACCCGTTGATTAATTATGGTAGAGGATGGAAAATTTTCATTTAGGTAGTTTTTCAAATTTTAATTTGAAATTTTGATATCCTGTACCTGAAGTCAGAAACGCTTTGTAGGTTAAAAATAGAGTGGTTAAATTTTTTTGGGTTCAATAGTTGTATTTCTGGGTGAAACATTTGCATTTATTAAAGTTATCGTGTTGAACGGAGCTTCAGTGTTTTCAGAATTAAATGTAAAGGAAGTTGCTTTTAAATATAGTTGAAAATAGGCATTGTTAATCTGTGTTCACCCATAGATTATGGTAGGATATAGAAAATTTTCATTTAGGCAACTTTTTGAAATTTGAGTTTTAAATTTTGATACTCTGCACAATATATTATCATCTAACAATTCCTATTGTCAACTATATTTAAAGGCAACTTCCCTTACATTTAATTTTCAAAACATTGAAGCTCCGTTCAACACGATACCTTTTAATAAATGCAAATTTTTACCAAGAAATACAACTATTGAAGCCAAAAATATTTAGCCACTTTATTTTTAACCTTCACAGCCTGTCAGACTTGAGTACGGTTGTTTTTAGTGAGGGTTCAATCACATTTGAAAAAAAAATTGCTTGAGCTTAAAATAAATGGTATAACTAGGTGCAGGGTATTAAAATTTCAAACTCAAATATAAAAAAACTACATAAATGAAAATTTCCCATCTCCTACCATTATCAATGAGTTAACACAGACTGATAATGATTATTTTTAAATATATTTAAAGCAAATTTACATTAGGTTTAATTCTGAAAACACTGAAGATTGTTCAAGGCATAACCGTTAATTTATGCAAATTTTTCACACCGAAGCAGAATTATTGAACTCAAAAACAATTTCACTATTTTTTTTTAAAACCTACACAGCGATTCAGACTTGGAGAAGGTTGTTTTTAGTGAGGGTTCAATCACATTTGAAAAAAAATTACTTGAGATTTTAAATAAGTGATATAGGGTGCAGAGTGTTAAAATCTCAACAAAGCTCGAGGGGTTAACCACTTTTGAAATCAGGTGTACAAATCAGCAGTGAAATCACTTCAAATCAGTAGCTTTCATAACGTTAAATCAAAAGTGAAATCACGTGAAATCTGAAATCAGGTGTACAAAATTTTGCCACAGTGAATAAACTCAATTGAACCCTCATTCAAAACAACCTTCTCCAAGTCTGACTAGCTAGCTGTGTAGGTTAAAAAATAAAGTGGTAACATATATATGATGAAAAATTTGCATTAAAGTTTTGTGTTGAACTTGCAGATTCATAGTTTCCAGAATTAACTGAAAAGGTAGTTATTATTAAATATAGTTGAATATATGCATTTTTAATCTGTGTTCACCTATTGATTATGGTAGGAGATGGAAAATTTTCATTGAAGCTTTCTTTTATGTGATAACCTTTATATGTGCAAATTTGAACCCAGAATTGCAATTATTGAACCCAAAACATATTTAACCACTTTTTTTTAAACAACGCAACTATAAGCTTCAGTGTTTATAGCCTGTAATTTAAGGGAAATTGCCTTTAAATGTAGTTCTTTATTAGTCTGTTATCACCTATTGTGTAAGGCACCATTTGAAAAAAAATAATTAGGATTTTTTTTTATTTTGAAATTTTAGCAGTTATTTAAATCTTTTCTCTATTTTTTGCAATTGCATTTAATCATAACTGTTGGAAGACAAAAAACCCGCCTTAAACCATAATGCTTAAGGTTAATTTATTAAAATTATTATATTGTTTAGCTGCAGTACACTCAAAGAAGAAATTGAAGAGTTTCAATTATAAAACATTTTGGCAGTATTTATTAAAATCGAGATTGAAATATGTTAGACTATTAGAATTTGTGTAATGTTATATGAACTACTTAATTTTAAATAGCCAGAAAATTACATTTTGTTGAAATTAAAAAAAAAGTAAATGTGATTGATGTTAACCAATGTGGGCAGCATTGTAATTTAGCCACTGTGGAAATTGTGAATCTATTTTAGTAAATTTTGTTAACTTAAGCTGTTTTAATTCTATATAGCTGTACAATGTCTTTGAAATAAATTAGTTCATTCAATAATTTACTTTTATATATTTATATACTGTACAATTAACAACTTGTTTTCTGTAATTAACACAGATTCAATGTTTACAATAAAAAGTTTTGTAACATTTACAACTTCTATGTTTGCATTTCTGCAACCTTTGCTTCTGTAAAATTTACAGAATAGGTGTAAAGCTTTTGGACAAACAAAGTTAATTTTTTAGATAGACAAAGGTGTGGTAATAATTACATCTTTTTTCTGTAATTTTTACAAAAGCAAATCTGTTAAATGAACTAAGGTGTTGTAAAATTTACTTAGTTTTTTCTGTAATTTTTACAGAATCAAATCTGTACCATAAATCAAGTTGTAAAAGTTGCAAAACGTTTGCAAAATTTACTACACATGTTCTGTGAAAAGTACTTTTAGTTTTTACTGTAAAAAATACAACCCTTTTACTGTTATCCTAAAAAAAAAACAAAATAAATGGTAAAATTTACAGAAATATTCTGGCACGAAGTGCTTCCAGAAATTTTCTGTAATTTTAACAGAACTTTTTTCTCTGTGTATTTTTGTTTACTACTATCTGTGAGCCCTTTGTCGTTAAATATCTGGACGACTATAGAGAAATTTGAGCAAGTGTTTTCCATATGTTCATTTGATGTGTCTTCAATTTTTTCGGTCGATGCCAGATGTTATTTAGGCGTAACATATGCTCTAATTTTGTTACGATCTCGTTCTACAGATGTTACAATATGACACCGGCAGAGCACCTAAATTGCATTTAGAGCACATCAGGACTACATCTAACGTACACATAATTGCATCTGATGAACACTAAAAGTCCATATATGCAAGTGTTTAATATGTGTCAGGTGCTCTAATTTTGTTACGCTCTTTAGGTGTTTTTTAAACGTGCTGTAGGCGTCATAAAGATTTGCAGTGTAGGTACACTGGGCTATAAATTCTGACACACTGACCCAACCCGACCCGAAGAAAAAATAATTTTACCCGACCCGACCCGAAATAAAAACAAATATATTTTACCCGAACCGAAAATAAACCCAATTCATTTTACCCGACCCGCAAAAAACAAAATAAATTTTACCCGGCCCGACCCGAAAAAAAAGAAAATAAATTTTACCCGGCCCGGCCCAACCCGACCCGAACCAAAAAAAAATAATTTGACCCGACCCGACCCGACCCGAAATAAACCAAATTTATTTTACCCGAACCGAAAAAACAAAATAAATTTTACCCGGCCCGACCCGAACCGAAAAAAAATAATTTTACCGACCCGACCCGAAATAAAACAAATATATTTTACCTAAACCAAAAAAAAAAATTTTAACCGACCCGAAAAAAAAACAAATAAATTTTACCCGGCCCGGCCCGACCCGACCCGAGCCGAAAAAATTTACCCTACCCGACCCCAAATAAACCAAAATATATTTTACCCGAACCGAAAAAAAAACAAAATTAATTTTAATCGACCCGACCGTAACCGAAAAGAAAACAAAATTAATTTAACCCGACCCGACCCAAAAAAAGCAACAGATATTTTACTCGGCCCGACCCAACCCGAACCGAAAAAAAAAACGAAATTAAGTTACCCGACCCGACCCGACCCGAAAAAAACCAAATAAAATTAACCAGGCCCGACCCGACCCGAACCAAAAATAAATCAATATAAATTTTACCCAGCCCGATCCGACCAGATAAAATCCGGCCTGACCCGACTGAAATAATAGAACCAGTAAATGCTAATAATGCCAATGAAGATGCCACCGCTGAATTCAACAAATCTTTCCAATAGATATATCTATATGGTCAGTAAACAGAAAGTAATATTCCATCTGTAGCCCATTAAGAATTTTTAAGTAGAATTTAAGCCAATTCGAGGGACTTAACAATCAGCCTACGCATTGTTGTGATGTTCGAACTAGTACCAATTCAATATTAAATTTGTTAATAATTCAGGGCTATTGAAATCAACTATTTTATCTCCTACATTGAAATCTTCAACTAAAATATCTACAATTAATCCCATGGCACTTAAACAGCTAGAATCAATTTGGGCTCTACGGATCCAACTATTGGGCACTACGGGGTGCCAAAATAAGAGAGGTCTCGATATCTTTAGCGCAGGGGTTAGTGTAAACTTGATTATCCGTGACAACGTAAGAAAGACTAGAAGGCGAAAACGTTATGGGAAGGGATTTCTTAAAGCTGGGAAATCTGTGTTAACTTGTTTAAACAAACAATTCCATATTCGATTTGAATTTAATTCTTCAAAGTGAGAAAGTTCCTGTTGGTTATAATCATTATTTTTGAGGACAAGAGCCCATTTGCTGTCCCTTGCACCATGGACTTGTGTATTAGCTTAGCTGATTATTTTTATTATAAATTTAATTATTTATTTAATATTTATATAATTATTTATTTAATATTTATTTAATTCTTTATTTTATATTTATTTAATTATTTATTTAATATTTATTTAATTGTTTATTTAATATTTATTTAATTCTTTATTTAATATTTATTTAATTCTTTATTTAATATTAATTTAATTCTTTATTTAATATTAATTTAATTCTTTATTTAATATTTATTTAACTCTTTATTTAATATTTATTTAATTCTTGATTTAATATTTATTTAATTCTTTATTTAATATTTATTTAATTCTTTATTTTGTATTTATTTAATTTTATTAATTAAAAAGAATTGTACTGTATAATTTTAAAGTTGTCTCTTTACTTTCTTCTAATATTACCATATACACAGGTGTTTTACTTTAAATTATTGTGTAATATAACTGTAATTAATTTTACATTTTTGTTCTTAGTTCTATAAATTTGTGTAATATGAATTTAATTCTTAATTTCATTTTTGTGTAATATTAATTTAATTCTTAATTTCATTTTTGTGTAATATTAATTTAGTTCTTAATTTCATTTTTGTGTAATATTAATTTAATTCTTAGTTTTCTATCTGTGTAATATTAATTAAATTCTTAATTTCATTTTTGTATAATATTAATTTAATTCTTAATTTTATTTTTCTATAATATTAATTTAATTCTTAATTTTATATTTCTGTATTATTATAATTATTTTCATTCTTAATTTTATATTTCTGTATTATTATTATTATTTTAATTCTTAATTTTATATTTCTGTATTATTATTATTATTATTATTATTATTATTAGGTAATATAATTGGTAAATCAGTAAGGTAATTATTTCCCTATAAAATAAAACACTTTGGTTACGGAAATACATAAAATGTTTATTCGTTGTGCATATTTACATCTTTTTTTTTGTCAGCAATTCACACACCAGGGGGCAGGGCGGGAGTCAATTAAAACAACATTTTTACAAATTTTGGATTATGTTTGGTAAATTACAAGATATAAAAACGATATATACAGAACCGAAAGGTTTAAGAACGCGAAGAACTTACAGAAAAGCAGCCTTTGATAAGTTATTTCCTAAGCCTAATCACAATTTGCACTTTATTAGTTAGGCTTAGAAAATGCATTTGAAAAGACCGATTCACTTCCCGTTTCTCGTACTTAACCAATCAATTATCTCGTATTAAAATATGAATATTGATAAAAAACATCGTTGGAAATTGTAACGAAGTAACCAGACGCGTTTGTAACGTAAGGGGCTAACACATTAATATTTAGTTACGTTTAGTTTGGTCTGGGCATAATTCATTATAAGTTCCGCTGCACCCGTGGATAAAATTCTAATTGACTCGTAATCGCCCCAAAACGATGGTTGGTAAGCGTTGACTAGAAACCGGTTGTTAAAGTGTCGCGGAACTGGCGACATAGACAAGACTAAGGCTTATGACTTGTTAAACGAAAATAGTTCACATTCAACGCGCATGTAGTTAAATTAAAATTTCAAACATTGCATAATTTATATTTTTAAACTAAAGTGAAGAATTCATATAAATTTTAAACATATATAGAAGGCTATAACGTGTTTATAACGTAAATGCATTGTGTTAGGATACAATAAATTATTTTCCACTATGTTAACACGGGGTTTCAAAACGAGGCAATTCGTCCCCTGTAAGAAGAACAAGTTAGTAGAAACAAACTAATTCGCTTCACCCTGATATTGAATTGGCATTGGGAGGTGACAGTGTGGCTAATTCATTTTACAATTTCAACCACACCCTAGTTGACAGGAAAATTCTATTGGTTTTGATCCTTGACGTACGATTGGAAATGACCAAATCAACCGAAAAGGTTTCGAAAATTTACGAACTAACCAAATGAAACTAAAAAGTTATTTGAAATTAGTTTCGATCTTCAATTTTTTCTAAGTTTTGGAACCATATCAATTACACTAGAAATTGAATTTCAATTGTTTTCGATTTTCATTTTTCTTAAATTTCCTAGCCAAATAAATTAACCCTATAATTCGTACGAAACGGAAACTCATATATTTTAAACCAAAACGTCCGTCAGGATTCACACATTTGAAATCTTTATTTTAAACTTAAAACTAATCTCTTACTTTCGAACCAACTGTGAAGAAACAGATGCCAATAGGTTTTCTCGCTAACTAAGGCTCAGTGAAAATAAATCACAAATCGAATCCGATTAAACTGATAATATAGCTATACAATTTTCTACAATCACCAATTTTTCTAAATCTAGTGGAGAGCGAGGTTTTTGGTCTTTGGTTTTTATACAAACTACATCTCTTATAATAACAATTTAATTTGACACATTTCAACAGGCTTCTCTTTGGCATTTTGGATTTTTCTGCTCCTATAGGAATTCATATCTTGGCTACCCGAGAAGTCCTCTTAGCAAATATTACTGAGAAATCTCTTGGGACCTGCGAAACTGTCCAAGTCTCTTGACAAACTAATTGCGAAACCGCAGAATGGCGTTTCTTATTCAACCAATTATAGAATACTTAAGTAAGGGAGCGTTAGGGATTCAACCAATTATAGAACACTATCGAAGAGGGGCGTTAGCTATTCAACCAATTATAGAACAATAAGGTAAAGGGGCGTTAGGGATTCAACCAATTATAGAACACTAAGGTAAAGGGGCGTTGGTTTTTGAGAACCAATTTCGCAACACTAGCCTAAAGGAGCGTTGGCTATAAAACCATTGTAGAACACTAACGTTAAGTGGTGTTAGCTTTTTAGCCAATTATAAAACACCAATGTCCCTTTCAATATTAAAGTTAAGTAGCTATGCATTTAAACTAATTATATATCGATTTGGAGAAACTCTCAAGATGAAATTGATGATTGACATAAAGGAAGTTAAAGTATTCAACCAATCCCAGAACAGTAGCCTAAAGGGGCGTTGACTTTAATACAATTAAGGGCGTTATTTCAACATAAATTTTATAAACTATCATAAAGAGGCGTAGCCATTTCTCCAATTTCTCGACGATTGACCAATCATAGAACCCTATCGTAAGTATTTACTTAAGATGACTTCTCGGGAAATACCTTTCAATCTGGATACACTTCATTTGTTTAAAAAAATGAGAACAGAGGGGCTTAAACACACTCCACTTCAAAGTTCATTTTTCAAAGCCCGTTTAATTAATTTTGATGGTCCCGTTTGGTTGGTAACCATACTTGGTGCATATTTATTTTTCAGTGTATAAAAATGTCGCCTACGAGAGCTACGTATGAATGAGGGGGAGGGGGTCATATTTAACAACGTTGTCCGAGGGGGGTCTCACGGTTTTTGTACCAAAAGCTCGCTATTGTAAAAAACACCGCGTTTATATCGTAAATATAAAGTTATATATTGGGCTGCCTATCGAAAGCGGATTTTTCGGTTTTCTTTTTTTTTTGGTTATAGGAATATTATTTTTTTTTCGTTTTTTTTCTTTGTATCGCACAAATATATCAAAGTTTTTTTTTTAATATTACACATTTGCTTTTTTTCATCATAACAATTATAACGTTTTTTTGCGTTTCATTTGCGCCAAACAAATTTAGGCTTGATGCATAGTTTTTTCCCTAATTCGGAAAGAGTCCCTTTTTTGTTCATGTTTGAATAACGATTTAGAAATCAAAACGCACATCAACAGAACGGGGTTTTTGACAACCTGAAAAAGAAACAAATTGATCAATTTGTTACTTACATAATGAGTGTATAATAGACAGGTTAATTCACCCTGCGAAAACGTGAAGTTGGAACTTGTAGGGTGGTAGGTGGTTCATGGTAAAGCAAGTTTGCCATGTACGTTTTACAGGGGTGATTTAACCTACCAATTTTTGTATTGTCTTTTTCTTAAACATTCCAAGCACACTTTAAGAAATGATACATGAATATTAATTAATGTTTACGTTTTGTTGTTGAAATATTAGCAACGAAAAATACGAGGATGGTACATATACTTTCGTTGTTAGTGCTTACAGCCGCGACATTTATATGTTTCTCGACTGTAAGGAAATCAGATAAACTCATTGCGTGGAAAACGGTTAGCTGATTTACAGTATGCAAATCAATTGATTACATAAACAGAATCAAAAGCCGTTTATTATCCAAGATAAGAAGGTCGTGAGTTCTATAAACCCTGGTCAAAGACGTGGTCTTTGCTTTTTATAAAACGAAATAGATTTTAAAGAAATACAGGGTGTTCACGTTAAGTATATCATTTTTAAAGCATGTTCTTTGGATTCTAATAGAGTAAAAATGTCATAGGAACATGGGTCAGAAAAGGCTTTGTTTCATAGTTTAAGGCCCGCAGAAACCTCTCCCCAAAACAACGACATTGGCAGTAATGTGAAGTTCGGTAGTCAGCCTTGAACCCAATTGTTTCCATTTATAATGCGTTTTTTTAACAGTGAAGCGATAAACACAAAAAGAAATTACAAAAATCATTATTGAACTAGCAGAAGTGTTATCAATCCTATAATTATTTTATTAATTCCAAGTTCCATTATTTCAAAGAATCGAGTTTAATCGACACGGTTATACATGTTCAGAAATTTTGGAAAATAAGCAACTTGTACGAGGCGAATGCCAATTCAAAGTATTTTCCCCGATGTGTAGAGCGAAATACGAATGTTGAAGACACGGAATGATACTTGTTAGTGTTGAATTTATGACATACTTCTCCGTAACACCCTGTATAGTTGACTCTACTCATAGCAATGACAAACTTTCATGTAATATGATTGGAAATCAACGGACGAGACTAGTATTTTGTTCCCCACCTGGCAGAAGTGCATTTACGATTTTAATTGCATGTCTGTTATTATGTCTGTTATTAAAATAACAGACATTCAGACCTTTGAGAAGGAACTATGGGTGCCTCTTTGCACTCCATGATGTGCTACATCATTTGGCACGCTGCCAGGGATTCCAAAAAAAATATTGTCGCGGATAATTTAAATTAACGAGTTTATGTAAATAGTTAAGATTTAATAGTGCAATTTTCTTGAATGGTGATCGATGGCAATAGCGTCATAAGAAGTGTGAACATAAGGAAAAGACTCCGAATAAATGATCGCGACTAATTGGAGTATGAAAGAATGAATTTCCCGGGCTTACCGTGTTTTCGGCGGAAGGCTGACTGCACTCACTGTTTCACGGATGTAGGGCGGGTGGGGAGTATCAAAAGTGGGTCTCTCGGTCGATGGCGGCCGCTCTCATCTGCTCGCAGAGTTGTTGTTCTCCCGCCTCGCGATGGAGCTCCCTTCCGAACTGGACATGTAGCCATCTGCCGCCGATCCTAATCAAAAAACCATCGCCACCATACATTAGTCACCTTTCAACAGCGATCAATGCCGCACGCTTACGAGCCTGTTCTACACTTTTACCCCAATGTATAACCGGATACCCGACGACGATATGCTTGTTTAGACAATACTCTTTAAGATTCGCAATTAAGGGAGAAAAAGAGTAATCCATACGAGAAAGATTTATTTACGTTAGTTTTACGATGTTTTATTAATAGGCGAAACCAAAAATGTATTTATTTCTACTCAGGGAGAATGAATATGTCGAGATTATTTTTAGCGTTTCTTCAATTCCACCCGTTGGGGGCCCCGGTATGCTCCTCCGCTTTAATAAAATCAAATAATACTGCAATCTCATTGGTTCTTATAAATTACGTTTTTCGACGCGATTAACGCTGCTGCGAGGACGCAAAAAATTAGACCACCTCCTTTTTTCTCCCCCCCCCCCCTTAGCGTGACGGCGTTAGGGCCTCAACGTGTCCGTCGATAGTCTCGACATATTCATTATCCCTGAGTATAAATAAATACATTCTTGGCGAAACTATAAAGTCCAGGGGGGGGGGGGCTGAAAAGATGGTAGTCACGCGCCATCTATCCTAAGAAATACGAACTATTATTCATTTTATTTTGCTAATGGCGCTTTAAATTTTATTCGATTCGTCTAAATTATCTATTTATTATTATTATTTAAAACGTTTTGTAATAGAAAAGTGTAAGTTAATTAGCTGTCTGTAGGGAGCGGATGGCTCGTGTGGCTTGCCACCACCCTCCTACGCATTGTAACCCGGCCACCTGAATTAAAGGCTTAAAAAGTCGCTAGATGACTTAGGCCTAAGGTGGTGCCTTGGGTATTAGCCTAGCTGATTATTATTATTATTATTATCTGGAAGGAATAACTTTTTTCTTTAACGTCGCAAGGCCAACTATGAACACGAGTTACCGAGTCGAAGTTGGCTGTGAAAAGGTAGTCCCGTGATTTTGTTTTCCCATTTTAACAAGTTGGTTAAGACCAAATTTAGTTTATAGTATCGCCTATTCGTATAATTAATTAAATTTTGTTTAAGCCGATAAAAATAATAGAAAAAACCACTGCTAATATTTATCCATTTTTACTTAATGTATTTTGTTGTCATGTATCGCGCTGTATTGAATGAGTAACGCTCACATACATATTATCTAAGTAGTGGCGTTTTTAAACATCGTCTTTTAACTAAATCTTACCTCAGTTGTTTCTTGTTTCAAAGTCTTGAGTTAATAAGTCATATAAAACAGAATCTATAAGGCGTTATAGGTATCGATATCGATATCGAAAGTGTGATTTGAAACGGCAATTTTAATTAATATTAATATAAAAATTAAGGGTCTAAATTTAACTCAGCTCTGAACAGTTTTACGTAATTATAAAAAAAAATGATTTAAAATTGTCAAAATGTACGGTTTTAAATAGATTCATTAAGTTTCAATTTTTGAAATATCTAAAGGCGTAATAAAAAATAGCGCTGAAAACTTTCCAGAATAAGTAACATAGTGTTATCTCCAAAAACAGACGCGCTAAAGGATCGAGACATACAAACGCAAAATAAATGGCGAATAATAAATAATTAATAATTAATAAATAATATACAGAAAAGCGCTATTAAGGACAGGGGTACGGAATCAAACGTTGCGTCACAAATGAAATATTTACAAAATTAAAATGCAGCACTATTACATAAAAAATGTATTAGTGAAACGAAACTTTTTCATTCATTCCCATTAAGTCTTAATTTTAACCACCCCTCAAAGGCATATTCTGCCGAAAAACTACGTTATTTTTTATTAAAATGAACCGTCTTATTACCATTGTTTTACATTATGGGGGAATCTGGAGTTAACCTATTCGACTGTTTAGTGAAACATGAAGTACTACCAACACCAAACTTAAATTGAAACAAAAGCGCCATCTGTCGAGTACTCGTTTCAGAATGTTTTTATTTTTGATGTAATTACTAAGTAATTACTTTTTATGATGAAATTAAAAGTTAAATCGTCAGCATTAATTGCACGTTTTTTAACTCAAAGATAAAAGAAAGGGTTCTTAGAATCGATTCTAGATGGCGTGATACAATTGGGATTAAGTTTAGGAAGAAGAATACCCCGCAGCCTGCTGAGAGAAGGGTTTGGACATTCTTCCGAGTTTGCCCTGAAAACATAATTATTTCCGGTAATAAAGGAAATTATTGTTTTCCAGGGCCCTGGCTTGTTCTCGGCGGCCATCCCGGAAAGAACTCTAAATACCGCATCTCAAATTGCGTAGTAATATTAAGGGGGAAGACTACAGCGGCCATTGTCTACTTTCGCTCTATTTCAAGCTGAACTCTTGTAATTTTGTATTTTAACATATAAAATTAATATTTAAGTGTAGAACAGCCTCTTGTTTAGTGCTTAAAATAATTTTGACAATTTTAAATTTAAAAATAATAAAGTTATTACGTTTTAATTCGGACCCCCGGAGCTAAACTACCCTTTAGTTAGGACCTTATATCTCGTTAACTATTAATATTAGAATTATCAAAATTATTTCAAGCACTAGAGGAAGGTTCAGCCTAATAAGAAAAAGATAGTTCAATTATGTAATTGTTAAAACAGAAACGTTCAGCTTGAACGAAAAAGAGGCTTTTACCGTATTCTTCCCCCTTAAAGGGAATATTACCTCCAAAGCGTTCTTTACGAAAGATCCTACAATTTTAGGAATTACTTCGGCAACAAACTACTAAGCAGGAAAGAACGGCCTATTTTGTAACCCTTGGAGTTTATCAGGCGTCAAAAAGTTCGAGTAAACGAACGTTACAGGAAATATAACCTCAGGTATTTGCCTTTGGCCTTAAAATGTTTGGCGCCACTGTACAGGGAAATTAGAAAAATTCAAAGGATTCTTCCAAAAAGATTGCTTTGCAGGTTATATTCAATTTAAAAATATCGTTATTAACCTTATTTTAAACGAAATGTGCGTATATTTATATATTTATAATTTCGATCGGAACGGTCTCAAAACGCGATTAAACTTGATTGCAATAAAACGAGTGACGACGTTGAAGAGAAAATGAATTCCCGGTCAAATGTTTTTAAGCCTAATGTTAGGTTTAACATTTTGTCAGGCACGGTTTAAGTGAAACGCCGTAAATCCCCGAGAGAAGGAATAGAGCGCAATTTGTTATTGAGATATTTTTTCCGACAAGGATCCTGCGAGAAAAATGATCCGATTAGAAGCCAGCCGAGCGTTAAATTGTTAATGCTCCGGATTAAACCAGGCAATAATTTAGAGAAGGCGCCTTCTTTTGTGGAAATGAAACTCGAGACGTTTCTTAAGCCTGGGCAGGAAGCCCTCTTAAGACGGGATAGCCTCTCAGTGGACTCGAGGACAATTTTCGTCCGCTAGATTTGCTTCTTTCGGCGGCCAAGGCTTACCTGATATATTATTCTCGCCGTAATCTTCCGCGTTTTCGTTGAAAGGCTCTTTCCACTTGGCGACGGCTCTTCGAAAATCGTCTTCCAGAAAAAGAGGAATACACAATTTAGTAATTCGTTTAAGTTGAGCGTCCTCAAGTTTATTACTAAGATTTTGTGAAATCCGCGATGAAACTATAAGGCCTAGCGAGGTCGGGCAATGAGATGAAAACATCGGCGGGTATTGTTACGATAACTATTCATTAGGGTTTGCTTTAAAAATTCACCAGAAATGCAGCGATTGCTAGGCTACGTCCTGTTCAGAAACTACGTTGAAAATTTCCAAACGATTTGTGTCCGACTACGACATCTATCGCGGTATCCAGATTTCAGGACAAAATGTTTTCGACGTGTACCGTAAACCATTATTCAGCTTCTGAGCGTCAATAGAATTTATGCTGGGAACTTTATCTAGAATGATCACTCACTTTGGGCGGACTTCAAGACGCGAGGTCTAATACGCGAACTTTGCCTCGCTGACACAGTGAGCCTATCTTTTGGGTATGACGTCAATTTTACGACACTCCACACATTGTAATTATTTGGAGTAACTGACACACTTATATACTCATGGTTGTAGGTTTCGTCTAATTAGTACCGTAATCATGAGATTGTACGCGATATTATTCTTCTAAAACGAATTCTGTGTTTCTGGTACCTTTACAGTTATTATTTACGCTTTTTACAATTAAAAATGTAATGTCTACCCCTTATTGCCCGATCTCCGTTTCACCTTAGAACAGACTCTACTATTATCTATAACTTCGGTATAGCCGAACATTCAAATTTAATTATATGGAGACGCCACGAGGTAGTTGGTTTTCTAGAAATGGTGAATCAAAAATGCTTCACAGTTATTATACTAGCAAACATTGCGTATTTTTAACTTTGTAAATGGAGATCTTGACCTTCAATGGTGATATCGATCTTAAAAATCTTTATCTCAAAATATGAGATAAACAAAATTTTTAAAATTAATAACTACAATAAGCAAGGGTATAACTCCCTTGAAAATACTCATCTCAACCTTAAAAAAAAATTTAAATTTGGAAATTGGGCCCAAAAGTGGGACATTGAATGTTCCTCGCACGGATAGGAAGAAGCAAATTGAAACATTAGCGAGTGTTTACTTTAACGACCGTGATATCTCTTTTAATCACGTTTAAATGGATATTTTGAAAACGAAAGGAGCTACCGTTTTGGATTCTGATTGTAAACTTTATCTATAAAATGGCGAGTTGGTAAGCTAGGTTGGGTAAAAGAGTCAAGTCGGCGAGAAAACAGGGTTTCCTTGCAAGAATACTGGAGAACTTGACGGTCCTTCGCATAATGTAAGATTAAGAAAATGGTGGTGAATACCTGGATAATGATAGATATGCAGATCGGACTTCGGAGGTCTCGGCGTCCGTTTCACCGTAGCGTACAAGGGCTCCTCTGATATCTGAGCATTAGTGAAACCATTCGCATTAGTTACCAGCTACATTTGCACCAACAGCGTTTTCTCTAGTATTGTAAGTCGGTAAATTTCCCGCTCGAAAAATTTTCCGGAAAAGGACCGACGCCTTTTTTTCCGGAAATGTTTCCAAAAAAAAATTAAAAAAGTTTCATTCCATTATTAGTCTAATATATTGTTGGTGAGGTTTGACTAACCCTATGCACGGCAGCGAAACTAGTCATGACCAACATTTTTAAATAAAATGCTTTAAAATTTTTACTATGCAAGAGTGGTTGTTTTTATTTTATTTTAATAATATATTGTTTGCAAATTTAAATAAAGCGGCATTTTCGCCTCATTTTTTCGAATCTGAAAGTAAAACTAAACCTGTAGACTAGTTAAAACTGATAAACAATGTAACACTATTAATGTTTTGTAGTGTGTTACTGATATTAGACATTTTATATCGATAAAAAGTTAAAAACATAAAAAACCCTTAAAAAGTAATTTATGTTTAAATTTTTTTTTCCGAGTTGTGAAAAATTTTCCGCAATTCGGAAATTTTTCTTTCTGTATCGGCCACTGCATCCATGGGCCTTTATATATTGTAACATTGGCCTTCTTGTTTGGACGGGCGACGTGTATCGATGACGTTTCACTATGAAAAGCCCCGGACATAAGGGTAAATTCGACGAGGCACCCGGTTTTTAAGTATAAACAGAACTGAACGAATTTCGTAACATAACAGACATAAGTATGACACTGAAGGATTTATGATAATTATAATCTGTAACAGAGCTATTGCGTCATCGGAAGTTTAGTAAAAAAAAATTAGTAGCTCCATTCGTCAAATTACTGTCACGTTGGTTTGATGGCGAGAAATACGAGCGAAAACGTGTTAAGGTGTCAAATTCTTAAATAACTAAGAACAGAAAAGAAGCTTATGTTTAAAATAGTAAATTCGATGATTCTATTCAATAATTCATCGTTTTTTTCCCAAAACCCATGGTTATTTTTACTCTTGGAAGCGTTTAAATTTTCAATAGGATTCGGCTGATCCCTATACCTGACAGTTCCAAAGACGAATAACAAATCGCTGAGATTTGTCAGTCCTAAGCCCTGTTACGATTTATATGGTCATTGGCAAAACAGACTATTATTAAACGAAATCGGCGTTACGAGAATAAGAAGTGCCATACTGAAATCTGTTACGCTACTTATGGCAATTTTGGACTTGCAACGTAAAAATATCTCAAACTGACTTTGTGCTCTTTGGTGTGGTCCTTGCTGATCTCGGTGGTGGCGTAGGGCGACGGGTAGTAGACGCCTGGGCTTTTGTGTTGCAACTGCGTTTCTGGAAGAGGTTCCTTCAAGGTCACCATCGTCTTGTTCAGGTAATTCAAGTGCATGTTATCCCTGTCGTGCGTCTTTTGAGGCGAGTAGATACCTGCGATTACAAGTAAAGATAATTACACTGCTTGGATAAATTTAGCTGATCCCACCACCTCGTCACTAGATTCATTTTTAAACTATTAATTATGTGCATTGTAAATACTGTCGTCTGATACACGAATATGGAGAGGACGGTAGTGTATTTTGAAAATTTCGTCTGCTATGACAGGAATTTGCAATGGGTTGAATCTCCTGTATATTTTTACAAACGTAAACAGTGAGGTTGGAAGAATAATACTGAGTGAATTTGATATAAACCGGTACACCGATAAGATGCAGGCGATATTTACTGATACTTGGAGTTCTTCGGTTTCCCCGTTTCATTGAAACTTGTTAAGGTTGACGGTAATAGTTAACTTTCTCCTTTTTTAGTGTGTAGTGCCGAAAGTTTAACCATATTTTAAAAATGAATGCGAATGATATTGCTATATCTCACTGTTTTCGTAATATCCCATTGTTAGTAATGGTATATTTTTAAAAACTTCGCTCTTCACATGAACATAAAATCGACCTTTTGACTGGCCATTAAGAAAATGTTAATTAAAATAGTACTTATATTGCCGTACACTGAGAGAAAAACTGTAGAATTTACAGAAATATTTTACAGCACCCGTTCTGTATTTTTTTTAATACAGTACTGTACTGTTTAAATTACTATATTCAAGAAATATTTACAGTATATATTACAGGATGTTTTTAGGTATTTAAAATGCAGGGGCTTAATGTAGTATTTATCGTTGAATTATAATATATACATATATTTTCAGTACATATTACTATTTGTTTATAGTAAAAATTAGAGGTTTGTTTCAGATATTTGTAATAAAGGACAGCCATGTAGTTTGTATGGTAGAAATGTTATATATGTACATATTTGCTCAATACATATTACTATGTATTTACAGTAAAAAATGAAGACGTTTTAAGGTAATTAAAATACATGTAGTTCCTGTAGTTATTGTGGTCGAAGTTGAATTGCTACCAAACAGTAATAATCCATAAAAATGCATTATTTGTTGTAAATCAACTAATATGAAGAAAAGATTTTTAGTGACATCTCGTAAAAGCACCAATGGAGTTATTTTTTAATTACCCATCAAATTAAAACAAATTAATGTTTATACATTTAAATGCAAATTCATCGCGTTAGTGTTTGTGGTTTGAACTAAGTTTAATACGTGTCTGGATTCCGAGCCAAGGAGTTGCATAACTATGTTGTGCACGTGTTTATGTCTCTTGCTTTGGACTCTAGTTCTGCTGGAGCTTATTGGTATATATTTAGCAAATGTGTTGAATATTTTCTTTACAATTAAAGTACCTTATTGGTTAAAAATTAATTACGGAAATGTTTAGTGTACATAAATTTTTTTAAAAAAGGGTAGTAAGAACAAATCAAATATATAATATTTCCTGGCTATATTCACGCAGTTTTTAAATGTAAATTCCGTAAAATTTACAGGCGTGTTAGAAATTTTTATTATTATTTTAGTTGTATACAATACAATGATTCTGGTTGAAAATTTTACTATGAGATATTTGTATAAATTACAGGAATCTCAAGTAAAAGATATTTACGAAACTTTCTGTAAAAAATACAGAACATTCCTGGCTACTGTGCGTCCAGGAGTTCCATGTAATTTCTACCCAATATTTTTCTCTCAGTGTAACTATAAGCAAATATTAACTTCCTACTATATAAACAATCATAATAGTATATAATCAGGTCAGGTGTGTTTAATAACGGTTACCTGCCCAATTAAATTAAATATCTCTAATTTTCAAAATTTTGTCATTGAAGTTCAAATACAGATTGGTGAACTCTGTTAATTATACTCGACAACCAATAACCGAATGAAGTAAGCGTGAAGGCCCTTGTACCTGTGCGACTTTCGGAACTGCGACGTTTCTTAAGCAGAACGCAGACGAAAACCACGACGATAATGACGATGACGAAGGAGATGACGCCTGGCAGGATCACGTTGAGGTCGAGGTAGAAGGGCACTCCCAAAGTTGATTCCTGAACGCTTGCTGGCAATAGATGAGCTTTAAGCAGAGTTCGGATATTTAGTTATTAACTTAGTTCCAATTGGCGGATACTTTTCCCTTGTTATGGGTTCTAGATGTGAACACGTTTTACAATAAATCCCACTATTTGCCTGTTCCCGTAGTGTTAATCACTCTACACCGTTATACTAGGACCCAAAAGCAGGAGTAAAGAAGAGTAATCGAATTTGGTCGTCTATAACAGGCTTAACCATCTGCATAATAGTTGAGTTTGAGAGATAATTTAAAGTGAAAAGTGTACACTTAATGTAACGGAACAAACTTCGTTTTGGGAATCCCAGGTTAGTTTATGTCATTCCGAACTATTCGAAGGATCGAATTGGAGTGAATTGACCCCCAAGGGCGAACAGAGGCTACCCTAATTTTAAATCTAATCACAATCAGTGAGAACTTTACCTTTATCTTTGTCCAGCGTGAGAAATGTGTAGACAGCCTCTGTGGGTCCAGCTTCATTTTTGGCCGTTATTTGCAAGTCGTACCACGTCTCGTGTGACAATCCCCCGATGATGTGCGTCTTAGTGGTCCCGGGAATGTTGGTGGCACCCACTATCCATTGTTTGTGACGTTGAAGCTTGTGTTTGACGATAAAGTGGGTAATCTGACATCCGCCATCGTGCCATTTGTCCAAACGCAACAGTACCGAAGACACGTTCACCGAAAGAATACTTTGCTTGTCCGGCGCCATCGGCGCTACAATAGATTTGACACCAAAGCCTTTTGTCAGTACGCTGTCATTGAAATTATAATAAACCATAGGCTCCAGTCGCCAAGCGACTATTAATGGAATTATTTTAGATGTAGTCTGGCTACCTGAATTAATGACTTCAAAAGTCGCTTGATGACTTAGGCCTAAGGTGGTGCCTTGGGTATTAGCCTAGATGATCATTATTATTAGTACTGCGTAGGCAGGTGGTGGCAAGCCCTTCATGCCAGGCCCTACACTTAATATTACCGGTAACGTCTGCAAGATTTTAAAATACCTGAGCCATCTGTTTTGGACGTAAATATTTCACTAGCATCTCCTTTGCCCACGTTGTTAAAAGCGGTGACGCAGAAGTAGTATCTGGTGCCGCAGTGCAAATGGCTGATGACGTGGTGTCTGGTGGAACCCGGAAGCTTTGTTTCCGCCCAATCTCCGTACTCTCTCTTGAACTGAAGAATGAAACCTACAAACCCACAACAGACGATGTTGGTCAATAAAGCGAAAAATGCACAAAAGGGGGCGCTTAAGAACCTGTGATGGGAGTGGCGTCGTTATTGTCCATCATCATCTCCCAGGACAAAGCGATGGAGGTGGGCGTCGTCGAAGACAGTTTGATATTTGGCGACCCTGGCGGATCTAAAATGAAACTAACATCATTGTAATGTTTGAAGCGAAGCGAGCTACCTCATAACTGACTCAAATGGCTAAATGTTGGTCACCGTTGTAAGAAAAGCAATACCGAACTGATTTTGAAAGATACTTAAGAAGAACCATGTCCTAACTGGGGTCAATTTTTAAATTTTCATTGGGATAACTCAAAATACCGATGAATAGTTTCTTTGACGCTTAAATTAAATTATTGCTTCACGCCAGTAAGAAAGTAGGTCTTTAGGTAGGTCGCTCTTAAGCTACCTTCAATATACTAACAGGGGCGTAGGAACCAAGGGGGGCAATGTCCCTCCCTAGAATTTCGCTGGGATGAGCAACTAATGTTATTGCCCCCCTCCAGCTACACTGTTAAAAAAATTCGTTCAGAAGACGTTCAACTTAGAACAATCTGTTCAGAAATGAACGATAGCGTTCTAAAGGTATGTAACAGAGAACGGTGCGTTCAAGATATTTTATTTCGTTCAAATAAGAACGAATGCTCCTTCGTCCTCTGGAGGAAGGTTTGTAAACTACACAATAGAATAGATTCGTTCCAATAGCTAGGAGATCGTTCCCCTTAGAACAGGTTTTACACACAATCCTAAATGGATTTCTTTGTATTGGTTTCATGTACATGTACTAACATATAAGCGTGACACTTTCAACGTATGACCAAAAGTAACAAATAAGTGTGACACTATTTTGCGGAAAATGTCGTAAGGCCAAAAGTAACAAATAAGTGTGACACTATTTTGCGGAAAACTTCGTATGGCCAAAAGTAACAAAGAAGTATAACATCCATAAAGTAATAAATGAGTGGTTTAGAGTGCACTTTCTTATAGTTAGTTTTTTCGTATATTATTATGTTGTTTTAAGTTAGTGTACTGGTTGATTAAACTAATACTCGTAGTAATTTATTTACAGGGTGAGTTAGAACATGTTGTAATGAAGTGGTTTTGTAGTTGTATGTACAGTGTGTTTGGAAATATACTGAAGATTCAATTTCATTGTTGGAGCGTAGCTCCTTCACTAGCGACTCAAATGGCGTTGGGTCTGTAACGCTGTTTCTCAGAAACTACCCCACCTATTGAAAAGAAACTTAACACAAATAACGATATAAATAACCTCCGTGTCCTAACGAAGTGGAAAACGAAAAAGGGTTGTGAAAGGTCCAAATTTATAGGACTCGCACCGTTTTTTTTAAGTATATTTTTATTCGATTGGCAAGGTAGACGAAATTCGTTCGGAAATGTAATTGCCCAAGTTCCAGAATTAAAATTTACAGAAAATATTTCGTAATATACTGCAATTTGGTTTGACGTTTTCAGCGTAGAAATAAATTCTAAAATCGTCTATTACCAGTTCTGGGCCTTACGGCTGAGAATATAATATAATATCTTTTGCGCTATGAAATGGCTTTATATATTTTACGCATATCACTTTCATGGTAGATATTTTAAGCTTAATAAGATGGTTGTAGTTGAGGTTGGAACTAAAGTCAAATAATCTAGTTTTAGGCCGGGTTTTCCTTTTCGGTGGGCCATGTGTTACGTTAGGTTACTTTTATTAATTTAGCATAATGAACCGCCGCCAGGAGACATGAGTTAAAATTTTGAAAGCGATAACTTAATGTACACTTTGTATTGGATAACGATAAAGCGTTCTACCGCGAACGACAAAGTGATCCACGTCGAACGACAAAGCGTCCCAGCGCGAACGACAAAACTTTCTAATTTGATAAAAGAAGGTTTGTTCAATATAGAACATCTAAGTTCAATATTGAACCATAAACCATCGTTCTTTATCAAACGAATATTTTTTGTTCATTTTAGAACCAAATGGCGTTCTGTTACAGGGACAACCTTCTGAACGGCGATTTGTTCAAATTAGAACAATTTTTTTAACAGTGTATTTGGTCAGTTGAAATCTTCAGAAGGCTCAAATTCTCATTTTAAAAGCATGTAGAACCTAATTTTTTTTTAATTTCCGTCTTTACTCGCCAATTTACATAGTTGTAAAAGGTACACGTGCATTCGGAGAAACCGCACTCCATTAAAAATTCAAAACCATTCTCCAGACCCCTCTTCGTTTCTCTTTGCCCCCTCCAAATTCCAGAACGTTCAAATTTTAATTTAATTGGTGAGATTTGGTTGAGTGTTTTTTTAAGTTATTTTCTGTAATTACAGCGTGACGCCTTTAAAAGTGAGGGGCAAATCTGTACGGAATCCCAATATCCAAATGATCTGACCGTTTTCCAGCGTCTGCACGACGACTTCGTCGGACGGAGGTCCTGCCCCCTGTCCGTTGTAGGCTTGCACGATGACGCTGTACTTCGTGAATCTTTTCAGGTTGGTCAGCAAACACTGGTCCGTCTCGGATTCCCTGTCCGTCTCCAGGGTCTTGTAAACGTAGGTGTCCGTCGTGCCCGCGACTTTGTAACCCACGTAGTAGCCCTTGATTTCACCAAAATGCAAGTCGCGACGTGGGGGCTGAAAACAAAACACGCATAATACCAGAAATGTCAAATAACGCTTTTGAGATAAATATTCATCCTGTTAACGTTATTCGTTTGAAACATGGAACTTCTCAGGTTTACGCTTATTTTTCTAATGGGCCCGCGAAGGTAAATATTTCGTTTCTATGGCCTATAAACTTCGGATCATACTTAATGCACTAGAGTCGCGTTCAAAAATCAAAAGCCTAAAATACCCCGATAATTCTAATGACGTTAACGTTCGTTTCAATTGCATATCGCGCGTAAAAGGATGTTGAACGACAAAACGTTCCAAAAGCCACTTCAAAATCTATCAATCAAAATGGCGTGCGTGGTCAACAACTGAACGGTTATTTAACGTATCAGACCAAACTGCCCTTGAAGTTAATTTCTTTCTGATACCTATAGTCACGTCACAACCAAAAGAAACAATAAACGAGCAACATCTGATACGATTTTTCCGAAACCTATCTGGTATGAATCAGAAGGTTGTACAACGTAGCACAAACTTACAATCACACTAGGTACGATTCTTTATGTAGCTATAACTATTCTTGGTATAAAAAACCTTGCCCATTTTCAAGTTGATAATATTTCTATTCTCGGGGGCAGTTTACTATGGACGCGAATACCACAGTGGAAACATTCACCACATAACGTCTGAAAATTTAGCGCTTTTATTACTCCGCGTATAACGACGATAAATTTTTAAATGAAACTTGTCTAAGGATATTTACTAGCTGTAACCTACAAAGGCACGTGTTTCAAATGATGGACAATTCGTGCACATCTGTTAAAAGTAATGAATACCTTCCAAGTAACTTTGATGGACTGCGAGCCTGTTGACTGGATTTTCAACTTGAGCGGCGGACCTCCTGGAGCTTTAAAGGAAAAATATTGCATCGTTTGTATTAATTATTCCCGTTAGACGAGTTTTCTTTTCGTATTAAGTACCTTCTTCGTTAGTCCGTACGGATATGACCGAGCTGAACTCTCCTCTGCCGATTTCGTTGATGGCCGTGACTCGGAAGCTGTACTGAGTGACCGGGTAGAGACCCTTAATGACGATGTCCGTTTCACTGCCCGGAACGGAAGCGTTGAAAGCTCGAGTGTGCCATTTATCTGAATTAAAACAACGAATGAAACAACCAACAAAACGATTCAATAGAACATTACAAAAAGTCTTTGGGAAGAAAAAGCGAATGAATAATGACCATGGATGGACAATTGCATTAATGAACATTCATGGAGACACGCATATAGAAGCTTAATGACTATAGTCAGAAAGGGGGTAACGGGTATCGAAGGAAAATTGCAACAAATTAGCTAACGGTCATCGATGGAAATTTGTAAGATATAAGTTAAGGCCCGTCGATGAAAAATTGCATGACATAAGCTAACGTTCGTCGATGGAAAATTGCTCGACGTAAATTAACGTTCATCGATGGAAAATTGCAGGGCATATGCAAACGTCCTTCGATGGTAAATTTCATTAATTTAGCTAACAGTCATCGATGGAAAATTGCACAATAGTAGCACAAGTCCATCCCTGGGAAATTACATGAAATTAGCTCAAGGCCATAGCTGGGTATATCCACGGGTTTATTTCCAGACCATCGCTGGATAATTGCATGAATTAAGCTAAAAGTAATTGATGACAAATTGCACAAATTTAGCTAACGTGCATCGATGGAAAATTGCAGGAAATGAGATCAAGGCCATGGGTGAAAGGCGTTAAAGAAGCTTATGCCCATCGAGCTCCCACTCAACGTGCTTAACATATGCAACGGGATTTTGAAGGTGCATCAGTGGTTACCTGTATCGGTTTTGTACTGAACGACGTACTCCGTGACAGGGCTGTTTCCACTGTACGGCGGAATCCAGTTCAGGCGGACAGTTCTGCTTCCGTATTCGGTCACCTTCAAATCTTGCGGGGCATCTGGGGGCTCTGAAAACGAAAATATTAACGCAAACTCAGAAAGAAATTAAATCTTTATTTATGGTACCTTGTATTATAAGTTGTATGTTGAACTCATCTTGACCGAAGGAATTGGTAGCAGTGCAAGTGAACAGGGCCGAGTCTCGTCGGTCAGCTCGCTGGATGATCACCTCGGAGGTGGCGCCATTTGCCAAGACGATGTCTTTCACTTCGTACCTATCATCGAAAAGCGTTTCTACGTCATACCAAATGAGTCTACTACTTTTAGTTTAAAGGGAGTATAAAGTAGGGCGTTCGATGGTACGAACACGAATTTCGCGTTTTCGCCCCTCGAAACTCTGTTGATTGATATTTAGGGCGAAAAGTCGGTAGGAGACTATTCCTACCATCTAATGCAGAAATCGGATGCGTGCGCCTCCACTTTGAAAATCTGGGAAAACTCCTAGTGTAATAGTTTTAAATATCTATGTTTAAGTTAGTTTAGTTTGTAATAGTTGTGTTTAAGTTCATTTAGTTTCTATTTAAAATAAATAGAAACCCAAAATAATAAAAATTTATAAAATAAACAAATATAACTTTATGATATTTAAAAATAAACAAATATAACTTTAAATGATTTAAAAATAAACAAATATAACTTTAAGAAATTTAAAAATAAACAAATACAACTTTAAGAGATTAAAAATAAACAAATATTACTTTAAAACTTAAACTATTTTACAATTAAAAGATTTAAATATAAACAAATATAACTTAAAAGATATTTAAAAAATTATTTTAGAAATAAAAGATTTAAAAATAAACAAATATAACTTAATAAATATTTAAAATTTAAATTATTTTACAATTAAAAGATTTTAGATTATACTAACAACTATTTAAACATTTGAAACTAAACTTCTTAATGTTAAAACATTTCAAACTAAACAATTACTACTTAAAAATTAGAACTAAACTAATAGCTATTTAATAGTTTAAAAGTAACAACTAATTAAAAAAACGACATGAAACAACTAATTAATAAAAGACATAAAACAACTAATTAAACAAAAATTTAAACTTAACCAAACACAAAGTATTGAATTAAAGTAAACTATATTCCATTCGTAAATGACCGATACTAAACCCAAGAAATCCACAGCAAAGGAATATCGGGCTATAAAACTAAAATGAACGACTATTTCTAATTAGAAAATAATTTATTTCCACATGAAAACGGGCGGATATTCTTGGCCAACCGATAACGGGGAACCAGGAGGCCGTCTGCTTCGAGAATATAAAGAGCCGGGGGTCCAAAGCGGGGAAAGAAGGGATTATCATCGGACATAAATCAGTTACCTGGGGTCCGTGGCCGGGTCGAACTGCTGCTTATCTTTGAACCAAGCGATGGCGATGGGCTTGTCCCCCAATGATTCGCATTTCAGCAGGCCGTTCTGGCCTTTCCGGACGCTCTCCGTCTTGTATTTGCTTTCGAAATGAGCCGCCACTGAAGGACAAAGATACCCGCGCTGTTAAGAATCTATACAGGGTGTTTGGCTGCGAAATAATCGCTACTTTCGTTGCGAAACCAGGTATCTCCAAAACTTTCGTTTTCATTCAAAATTCATTTAAATAGTAAAACAATTGTATTACGTAATTGTTTATAAACATGGTTAACAGGAGGGTTGCCATAATGGGAGATCTTTCGTTAGAGGCCTGGAAAATGGCGATCTCAAACTTTAAAATGGTCATTACGACCTTGAAAATGTTAAAGTCGAAAATATACTAAAATCTTAATAAGAAAATTATTATATACATTCCAATCTCGACCTTTGACCTTGAAAATGGCGACCTTATCAATTAGAAATTTGGGAATATTGCTACTATTTTAATGTGTCAGAATTTATAGCCAGGTGTACCTAGTAACAGAGACCATACCACCGGAGGTCTATCATCATAGTGCTCTACGCCAGCTACTATTTTAGTATAAATAAAGGTAAAATTGTTAAAATCAGTTGTAGACCTTAATGCTGATGAATTGTTAAAATTAAGTGAACACCGTCATTTTGTGCATGAATTAAAACTTTTTAAACAATAATATTATAAAAAAGTTTTAATTCATGCACAAAATGACGGTGAGCGAAAATTGGCAAAAAAGCAAATACGTTTAAATGGTTTTTTAACTTATATGGCAAATATAAAGCGAACCCTAGTTTTTTTAAGATGACCATTCTTTAATAAGCTTAATTAAAAAAAAGACTACGGAAGTTCCATATTAACTGAAAGCAGATATTATTTAGGCATTATAGAAACGAATTAAGCATTTCTCTTTTCTGCTAGTAGATGGCGCTCGATTGTATTACACATGGCGTCCTTTTTAAATTACAAAAACTTTTGAATACCTAGTACGTATTTGTGTAAGGTAAAATATGGTTTAAATGTTTGATTATAGAAAGCTTAAATATAAAATATGGCTACTTAAAAAAATAATGAAGAAGATCAAAGCGTTTACTTGAAAAAAAAGTAGAATAATTGTTTAGCTATCACAAGTTGTACAGTGAAAAAAAGCCTGCCCATTGCAAATAATTATTCTAGTTGTCCATATGTAATCCCTTTTAACCTTGGACAATATAACCAAATTATCTATTTTATTTATGGACAATAAAACCAAATTGTATATTATCCTTATGGAAAATATAAGCAATTAATCTAATTTAACCATCGACCAAAAAATCAATTTATCTGTTTTAACCATGGAGAATAATTTAAAAACCCATTAAGACCCTAATAACTTTCATATTTATATTCAGTACTGTTCTTCATAGGTTGTTCCAAACGTACGGAGTGCCACAAGGATCCACGCTTTGATTAAAAAGCGCCATCTATTTTTCAAACCTTGTACGAGTACCCCAAAAGCCATTGAGGCCTTAAGTTTCTACGTGGAACTAAACTTTGAACTAGTTTTATTATACATAATATAAATAAATCTAAGGAAATTCATCGGTAGTGAGCTCTTAAAAGTATTTTTTTATGGTAATTATGAATATAAAACTTTAGTGAGGGAAAATATCAGCTTATTTTTGCCGAAAATTTGGTATTTCTGAGATTTTGTATTATTTTAGTTCGAATAGCCTTCTCTTTTGATTAATGTGAAACCATTTGGATATGGGTAAACATGTGTGTCACTAGATGGGGTAAAAACTCTCTCAGCTTCGCGGTGTATTGACTAGTTTGTAAGAATAAAATAATATATTTCGATTCAGGTGAGATATAAAACCTGTACGATTTAAGTGTTCAGAAATTTTGAAAATGTAATCGATTTAAGTGTTCAGAAATGTTGAAAATGTAATCGATTTAAGTGTTCAGAAATGTTGAAAATGTTATCGATTTAAGTGTTCAGAAATGTTGAAAATGTAATCGATTTAAGTGTTCAGAAATGTTGAAAATGTTATCAATTTAAGTGTTCAGAAATGCTGAAAATGTAATCGATTTAAGTGTTCAGAAATGCTGAAAATGTAATCGATTTAAGTGTTCAGAAATGTTGAAAATGTTATCGATTTAAGTGTTCAGAAATGCTGAAAATGTAATCGATTTAAGTGTTCAGAAATGTTGAAAATGTAATCGATTTAAGTGTTCAGAAATGTTGAAAATGTAATCGCCATTATAAAATAATTTTTATAAAACAAATCAGGCCATTAAATAAAAATTGTGAGCTGAGTAGCTGATTCGGATGAAGTTTAACATTAATTTATCAAATTAAAAAATACCTCACACATTTATTTTAAGCCAATAGTCCACCTTGAAAATTGGGCAAATTTCAGCTTTTAGCTGTTGTCTTTTTTAGTACTTTAAAAATAAATAAATAAAGAGCTATTTCCAAATCGGCTCTGGCCCGGATTTAAAATACGTAAAATACTTTAAATTTCAACAAAGGAAATTATTTTATTATCGCCTAACGTTCTTAGCTGGGGCTTAAAGTGATATATTATTGGTACAATGACCAACACCCTGTATGCGATGAGGGAGAGTTGCGTTGACTTGGGTCCCTCGCGGTCACCGGCGAAGGAGGGGTGCGTCTTCTCCAAGACTGATTAGGTCATCATGCAAATGTATGATAATTCATGGTAATCGCTTTAAGCCTAGTTTACTCGCCAACAGATAAAAATGACGGCTCGTGAAAAATGTGTATTTAATACTCTATTTATTCAAATAAAAGCCTTCTAGAGCCTCTTTGTTCCGCGAGCCGGGTGGATCGAATCCTCGCCGCTCGCAGATACGCCAGCTCTGTATCGGAACTTTGGACGGAGCATTGAAATTTTCAGGACCATCTCTACGAGCGCCTTAAGGGCGTTGAAAAGTATCAGCCATTGACGCGATAAACAGGGGACCATCGAAGGGGTATTACAGAAGTTAACATCATTGTTAGGTAGGGCTGAGCGATTAGTGGTTATAGGCAATCGAATCGGTTATAGAGTATCAATTTTTTTCATCCAGTATTCGACTCGAGTAATAACGAAATCGAGTCGAGTAATCGAGTACTTGATTAAGGGGAACTTTCTCTTATTCAAGTCGAGTAACAAAAAAACCCTCGAAAATATTTTTAACGAGTCGGGTTATCGAGTACTTGATTAGGAGCTGGTTTTATTCAAGTAATTATGAAATGAAATTAAAAAGGAGTATAAAGTAACTTTCAATGCTGAAAAATATTCCTTTAATTTAAATGAACCACAGTAGCTACCATTTATTTCCCCCCAAAAAGGTGCAAAAACCCCTCTTTGAACTTTGAAGCAAAAAGGATAGACAAAACAAATACTCGACGAGTTTAGAGAGCAGCTTATTCGAGTAATCGGGTACCCGAATATGCAATTTTTTTGTTACTCGGTTATCGACGAGTATTCTCCAATTACTTATTCGAGGTAGAGTTCGAGTACTCGACCTCAAAAAAGGCCGAATACTCGATGGTGTTCTAGTCTAGGATAAATGGGCAGAGTTTTATAACGTGTTATAAATGTATAATCATCATTTATGGCAAAAGTCCTTTCAGTAAATTCTTCTTTGAGAATAAAGGGCCTAAATCTTTAATCCGTGATGTATAGTTAAATATGGAGATTTATTGGTTAAATTTGTAAACAAAACATTGTATACATTGAAATAACGATATCTCAAATAATCTCATTGATTTGGGTTAATATTCCCCTTAGAACATAGCTATATTTGGATGTATACTCTCTTCAAGTACACTACCTTAGCTAATTACTAAAAATCGACAATTTGACTAGAGATTTAGAAAATAACTGAACAGGACTGGACAAAGATGAGTTTTTGCCAATTCTATTGAAAAAGTGCTATATAGTATTTGTGGCGGTTTGACTGGTAAAACAAAGAACATTGTATATAAAAAAGAATATGCTTCAAATAATCAAACATTTTGCGTAATATTTCCCAAGTCTGTTATAATTCAATGGAATATATTGCGCAGAAAAACAATTTGTATAAAAATAAATAGAAGTTGTATCTAATATTATTCAATCCTGTTTTAAGTTAAAAGAATCAGGTACAAAATCTATAGAAATTGTATCTAATATTGTTCAATCCTGTTTTAAGTTAAAAGAATGAGGTACAAAATCTATAGAAATTGTATCTAATATTGTTCAATCCTGTTTTAAGTTAAAAGAATCAGGTACAAAATCTATAGAAATTGTATCTAATATTGTTCAATCCTGTTTTAAGCTAAAAGAATCAGGTACAAAATCAATAGAAATTGTATCTAATATTGTTCAATCCTGTTTTAAGTTAAAAGAATCAGGTACAAAATCTATAGAAATTGTATCTAATATTGCTCAATCATGTTTTAAGTTAAAAGAATCAGGTACAAAATCTATAGAAATTGTATCTAATATTGTTCAATCCTGTTTTAAGTTAAAAGAATCAGGTACAACATCTATAGAAATTGTATCTAATATTGTTCAAATCTGTTTTAAGTTAAAAGAATCAGCTAAAAAATCCACAGTATTTGTGTTCAATATTGCCCAAGCCTGTTCAAAGTCAATATAAATTGTGACTAATATTGCTCAAGCCCGTTCTAAGTCAATAGAATTTGTGCCTAATATTTATCAAGACGTTTCTAAATAAACTATAAAACCAAAAAACCTCAGGAGAAAAAAAAGAATATTTTTAACCTTTGACGGAGATGGGAACCACTTTGCTGAGGCCGGTGCCGATTCCATTGGACGCTTGGCACAAGTAGGAGCCGGCGTCAGACTGTTGGGCGTTTTGGAGGGCCAACGAACCGTTCTCGAAAACCTGAACTCTGGAACTGCTGCTGATGGCTTTGAACTCCGATTCGCCGACGGATTTGGACCATCTGATTCTTGGAAGAGGAAAACCTTCGGCCTGGCAGTCGAGCAACAACGTCAGTCCTTGCACCACAAAAGTGGCTTCCGGTTCCAATTTCCATCTCGGAGGAACTGTCAACAAGGACACCGAAAATTAGAATACGCTAATTGAGTAGTTATTGTGGCGTCATATATGGCCGCAGAGATTAGATAAATTTGTAGAATGGGCGGAAAAGATATTATGTTTAAAGCATTTCCTTTTCCCGAATGTAGATGGTAATTCAGTCACCACTGTTAACTAAAGGTTGCTTTGCATACCGTTAACTTTATAATGCCTACATTACTCAGTAAGTTTTCTTATTCTAAGATATTAATTATTAAAAGTCCGTAATAATTTTATGGAACCGGGAACCCTGTAATGTAATAACTTAATTTATTACACAGGGAGATTAAGCCTGTAAAATAAAAAGTCTTGGAAGAACGCCTAGTTCGTGCTTGTTTTCGAAGTATTTCGTTCTGAATGTAAAATATAAAAGACTAAATTATAACATAATACAATTTTTCTTGAGGGTAAAATTGACTGTTTTAATAACTGTTAAATATAAAAAATAAAGAGCGCGTTAATATATATATATATACAAATTGCCATTTGTTTGATATCATATGTGTGTTGTGTAGTGTATTGTAGTTTATATGCACGCAAAGTGCAAAGACTCAAAGAGCCCTGACTGCGTAATTGAGATCAGTCCACCGTTGATGAGTAGGCACCCAATGTGCAAGGCCGCAAAGTGCAGGGCCACAAAGAGTTCAGACAATCAAACCAAATGCAGCCCAATGACCTGCAGACTAGCAAAGTGCAAGGTCGCAAAGTGTAGGGCCACAAAGAGCCCCGGCTGTCAAACCAAATGCAACCCAACGACCAGCAGACTAGCAAAGTGCAAAGACGCAAAGTGCAAGGTCGCAAAGTGCAAGGTCGCAAAGTGCAAGGTCGCAAAGTGCAGGGCCACAAAGAGCCCCGGCTGCTAAGACAAATGCAGTCAAACATCTGTGTGCTCGCAATGAGTCTGAGATGAAAATCAAATATATTACAGCGCAGTTGACTACATAGTCGTTCAGAAATTATGTTCAAATTACCATTAATGATAGTGTTTAGCTTGCCATAACTCGTATTGATGTTAGGTTAATGTATTACTTTTAAAATGTTTGAAGTATGGCTGTTGTGATTGGATTGGATATTTCTTAATTCCTTTAAACGTAAGAGGTTTGTAACGAGAAAGAGCCAGAGAGGGGGGGGGGGGAATGATATCAAATTTAACGAGTGCTCATGCTTGTAGAATATAGAGGTTTCAGGTTCTAAGTTAAAAGGGTCTAAAAAAACCATTAGTGCCCGAATCCCTATGTACTTTACGCGTTTATGACTTTCAGTTGGGTTCCCAATCTCACTCGCTCTTTTTCGCCGCTTACGTTGTTCATTTTGATACTTGAAAATAACATGTGCTTTCTTGGAAAATTAGTCGCGAAATCTAAACCTGAAAAGGAGAAGTTGAAACAGGTACGATTTTTAGAGTGCAAGAGATGTGGCGTTCAGACATAGTTTCAGTTGATATTAAAATACAGGTTCAAAATGTTTCATATAAAGGTTTTTCGTTGGAAATATGCTCATTTCTCTACAGGGTGTCTCATTTGATCGGCCCAGGCATTTTTCTCAAACACTATACTTTCTAGAAAAGTGAAATTTTCAGTATGTACTCTCTCGGTCGACATCGTTGTTATTTAAGAATTTCAGAAAAATCGTGAACACTTAATTTGTAAAAGTAAAACAATGATTTGTCTCAAAACATGTTGATTTTTCACAGACAATCATTACAATAACATGAGGTGTAAAAACATTTGGGTATTACCAAATTGTTATTTTTCATGACCTATTATTGTACGATTTTGACCATACCAACTCCATTTAAGGTTTTCGAGTATACTCTACAACTTACTCATTGAAACCTTTCGTCTAGCACCTAGAGTTCACAAACTACAAATTCTAAAACCGTGAACAAATTTACGATTTTTCTGAAATTCACAAATAACAGGAGAGTACATACTGAAAATTTCACATTTCTAGAAGGTATAGTCTTTGAGAAAAAGCCTGGGCCGATCAAATCCAGACACCCTGTATATGGTTTGCTCTCCCAATTTTTTTTTATATTTGACTTACAACTCCTTAACAACAACTCAATTTTTCCTTCCGACACGATTAAAGGTGATGTTTTCTTTTCCCCACTCGTGCTAAATTCGAGCCTCGGATCGTCTCCACATATTCATTCTCTCGAAATATAAATAAATTCTTGTTGAAACTGTCTGTTACGCGTCATCTACAAAGTCCGTAGAAAGGTTATCTAAGTTGTCAACCGTGAGAAGTTCAGCGTCGCGCTATCTAGCGCCAACTTAAGTTAAAACAGAGGATTGAGACAAGCATTAAACCTAATCCTTGGCGACGGAGGAAATGAGGAGAGCCAACTGGCCTTTCGGAGTGACGCTACTGCCCACCATCCCACTCGTGAATACCAATCACTGCCAACTTTACTGATGTCCATTGCAAAAGCAGTCGTAAAAGAGCTAACTACACTTCGTATTAAATTGAATTGAAAGTGCTACTAGTAACGTTTTCAGAAATTGACCAAGTAGCATCTCCTTAAAGTCCTCCACGAATATTTAAAAAACTGCAAAAAGGCCGCACTTCGGTTTGTAAAAAGCTACCAACTAAACATTTAATGAGTTGCAGTGTTTCAAAAATGCATAGAGCTACCGCACAAACATGTCGTTAGAAATTCTTTATATAGAAATGAACATATTTCCTAAGAAAAACCTTTATAGGAGCCATTTTGAAGCATTGCGCGTACAAAAAGTGTCTAACAATTAATAAGAATATTTTAGAGACGGTACGCCACAATTGAAAGCCGATAATTTAGACGCCGGGGACATTTGGGCACCGATAATTTAGAAATGGGGCTTCATGGGACCCGAGAGCTTCATTTAAAATTCTAGGGGTTCCATAAGATTGAACAAATTTAATTTGTTGATTCGGGAGAACGCCCAACAACGTTTTTATTGAAACGTTTTGTCTGACGCCTTGCGGTGAAAAATTGTTTTTAGAAATTTACTAAATCTTCTCCGATTTTTCGGAAATTTATCAATTAAAAGGTTTACTTTCCAATAAATTTACCCTGAAAATTTCAGAAATCGCAATTTAATAGTTTTGACACGCGGTGTGTATTTCTATACAATTTTTTGAAGTCATTCTATATAAGCAATTTCTAATAAACAAATTGCATTTTGTCCACTTTACATTTAGGGTAGTTCGAGGGAACAAGCCTGTAGCTTTGCCTATACTAAATTGATAACGTCACTAAATATAGATTGAACATGATCAAAGGATATTCTCAGTTAGATACATCTGTAATTGGTGTACAGAGTTCCAGGACGATGGCTCCTTTGATCTACGCGGTACCCGTTCTCTAACCGCGATTAATTTTCTAACCATGTTTGTACAAAGTATGATTAATTGTATGTTATTATAGTCTAACAATGTATACTAAGCTCATAAAATATATAAACATTTTCATATCGCAAAATTATTTGGTTTACTAAATAAAATCTCCGACTTCTTAAGAAATTATTAAAATCCCAGTCCATACCTGACTTATTCCTTCCGATTTGAGATCCCCGACTTAAGAAATGATTTAAATAAATGTCAAGGAGAGTACCCGAGTTGTTTATTGCTTATTTTATTCAAAGTAGTGTAGACCAATATGAGATATGAAATTTCCTAAAAAAAAGTCGTTGCACTACCGAAAAGGTATTTGAGCACTTAAAAGAAAAAATCTCCATTTAAAAAAGCATGGTTAATTTAAAAAAAATTTAAAATCACGAAATGGGTAAAGTTAGGTAAATTTATTTAAGTTTGTGTAAATTGGAACATTTTTGGGGTAAAATTGTAACAATGTTTGGGTAAAAAAAGGAAAAAATCTTATTTTTGTTATAAGTGGTCAAAAACATTTCGGTTGCCATGGCAAATGGAATGGGTAGTGCAACGTCTCCTTTTCGGAAACTTCATATCTCATATAGGTCTACATTACGCCCGAGTTTGAACAAAATCGGCAATAAATAGGAAGCGTAACTTTGAAAATTGTTATTTCGATATACATATTGCTTATTTCAAAAATGTAATTGAAGTCCTTTAATAAAAATACCCATAATAAACAGGGAGATTTTGACCTTGAAAATGGTCTTCTCGATCTTGAAGATGCCTTACTTTTAAAATTTTCATTTGCTTTGACAAAAACATTGAAAGCTCAGTGTTTAAAGTATTGGGTTCTATACACCCCAATTAATATAATTAGATCCACGCGTGTCTTTCTTAATTTTCAAATACTAATTTTAGTTAGTAAAATTTGCTAATTTGGGCACCCGTGCTCATTGAATTATTCTCACAAGACGCGTGTTCTTGGAATAAGAAGACTGGCTTTTCAACCTTACGCGTTCTTACGTTACGCTACTAATATTTGCAATGACAAAACTCCACGGTGTATTTGTTGTTCTTCAACCCTCTATATAAAAAGGGTACGCGACCCAGTGAGAAAACCCCGGAGTGTCATGGTTGTAAACATAAAGTCATACCGTGAATTACCATTGTGGCGTGGTGGCTGGCAACTCCGACGGCGTTGGAAGCGACGCAGCTGTAGTTACCACGATGGTCCGGTTGCAGAGACTCGAAGACCAGCGTCAGAGAGAACTCGGTGACCGCCACGGAATGGACACCGTCGGAGCCCGCCTTTCGCTCCGGGATGGGCTGGCCGTCCTTCAGCCAAGCCATCTTGACCGGAGGGTCGCCTTTGGTCACCGAACACAAGATGGAATATCGCTGACCTTGTTGCAAAGACTTCGGGAACGCAAATGGTTCAATGAGCGGGCGCACTACAGGAAGAACACGAATAATCATATTAAATACGAAAAGGTTATAACCCGTTTCAAAAATTTTCGATTATTTCTTTGAACTAGACTGGCAACCCGGCTACAATGGAGAGACTGGTAACCCAGATAAAATGAAGAGACTGGTAACCCTGCCTCAATGAAGAGATTGGTAACCCTGCCTCAATGGAGAGACTGTTAACCCTGCTACAATGGAGAGACTGGTAACCCTGCTACAATTAAGAGACTGGTAACCCTGCTACAATGAAGAGACTGGTAACCCTACTACAATTAAGAGACTGGTAACCCTACTACAATTAAGAGACTGGTAACCCTGCCAAAATTTAGAGACTGGTAACCCTGCCTCAATGGAGAGACTGTTAACCCTGCTACAATGGAGAGACTGGTAACCCTGTTACAATTAAGAGACTGGTAACCCTGCTACAATGAAGAGACTGGTAACCCTACTACAATGAAGAGACTGGTAACCCTGCTACAATGAAGAGACTGGTAACCCTGCCAAAATTTAGAGACTGGTAACCCTGCCTCAATGGAGAGACTGTTAACCCTGCCTCAATGAAGAGATTGGTAACCCTGCCTCAATGGAGAGACTGTTAACCCTGCTACAATGGAGTGACTGGTAACCCTGCTACAATTAAGAGACTGGTAACCCTGCTACAATGAAGAGACTGGTAACCCTGCTACAATGAAGAGACTGGTAACCCTGCCAAAATTTAGAGACTGGTAACCCTGCTACAATGGAGAGAAGTAGCCTTTTTAAAGCCCTTTTTTACAAAGTCCCTTTCTTCTTAATAAGAAATTTAATGATTCACGAAATAATTCATCTTTATTTTACCCTAATAAGCGTTACATAAAAATCGCTCAACTTTGGACTCAAAGCGAATTAAGGAGATTATTACATTATTGAAAACATGCAGGAGCTTCGGACATTTTATTTCCAGTTAGAAAAAGTCTTCGCTAAGTGGAGCCAAGAACGGGGTCAGCGTATCCCTGTCGTACGTATAGTTGAGTTATTTATGATAACAGAAGTTAAGAAGTCTATATTAATGGTAACATCCACACGAGAAAATCGCGCCATATCAAAGGGGAAATTTAACGGCGAAAACTTCTTTAAGAAATTAATTCTAAAGTTTTCCACTTTCGAGCAACGGTAGAGCTATCATCTGGAACTTTTCCGTACTACTACTAGGGTCCTGCAAATCCCAACGGTCCCTATGGCGACTCCACTGTCATCTAAAGAAGCTCGTGTCAGCAGCGCGTGCGTTAGTGTAAGCTTGATTGGGCGTTATAACAATAAAATGGCTGCGAATTATAGAAATTCAGATTGACAACGAAAATGAACTAGCGGTTTTCGGTAGATAAATGTGTTTTTATTTAAATTGGGGTCTTGTTCAACTTTTAAAACGCAAATAAGCCGATATCAAACTTAGCATAAAAAATAGTCTGGCCACTGACCAGTAATGGTGAAGAAGACGCTGTTCTGAGCCACTTGACCATCGGCGTTGCGGGCGATGCAAGCGTACCTTCCTTCGTCGTTGGCCTGCTCCACGTTTTGCACCGTCAGGCTCCCGTTGGAAAATATCCTTTGCCGGTGATTGTAGGGCAGTCGCAGTCCGTCTGGAAGGCAACCATAATACTTAGCTAGGCTAATACCAAGGCACCACCTCAGGCCCAAGTGACTATTAATGCCATTAATTCAGGTAGCCAGGTTATACTGCGTAGGACGGTGGTAGCAAGCCCTTCATGACACGCGAGCTAACAGCCCCTACACTCACTTTAAGCGTTAACCACAACAAGGTTTTATGGAAAGGGGATACCGAATAACCCGGAGGAAACACTTCTTAAGGAGTTGCTTCAAGTTTTCACCCGGGGTAGCAAACTTAAATTGAACTCAGCTTTTTTGCTGCGAGGTGGAAGTGCTAACCACCGAAGAAATAATAATAACTAATGATTGATCCTATAGCTTGTGGCACTGGGTGAGAACTCGGAACCACTCCTTCCACCTTGAGTTTGCAAGTTCTTTCCCCATTGGTTTAAGGGGTTTCCCCTTTTCAATAACACTTGTTGGCGTTACCGGTAACAGTTAGTGTAGGGTGTTGTTGGCTCACGTGCCGTGAAGGGTTTGCCACCACCTTCCAACGCAATTTAACCCGGCAACCTGTTTAAAGACATAAAAAGTGGCTTGATTATAATTTTTAGAAATCCAGACACGAATAAATACGAGGCTGGAATTTTGTAAATTTCTTTAATCAACAATATAAATAGGCGTGTTTTCTTATGAGAGTGACTGAGTTAAAGTTTACCTCGGGCCGGAATCAAACTCGCGACCTTTTGGTTACCGTCGCAACGCCACTTTCATTCTACCTCCAATTTAGGCAACCATTGACTTAATAGGCTAATTTGAATTTGTTTTAAGGGTCAGAGTTTACGTTTAGATAATGAGGTGGAGTGGGAAATTGGGAATCAAGCTTAAATCATCTTATTATTAGTCTCAATATAGTCTATATCCCTAAGAATAAATAAATAAATAAATAAATACATACATTCTTGGTAATATAAAATTAGAGATATATTCGATGGATAACTTATTTTGACATTCACATACTAGTGGTATTCTCGAAGTGATCTCTTAAATATTGGAAAAGTTTCAAGGATTGGGACAAAATTGACGATCTTGCCTAACCAGTGACGGCATTGGTTCCCCACAGCGATGTGGTTATGGTCTAATTGAATAGGGTTAATAAATTCATATTTATAGCCCTACGGCTTCAAAAAGGTTTGTAAAATAAGTCTTCGTAGTGAGAGGAGCTCGCGCTCCACTGAACCGTAACGAAGCCCGCCAAAGGCTTGACGCTTTCCGTGTATTTGTTATTTAATATAATTTTGACAGCCAAGGCCTAAGAAACGGACATTTTATTTTAAGTGGCCCTAAGTGGTAATATTTTATTTTCAAAAACATTTTTGAAAGCCGTAGCGCTATTAAATTAAGTTAATTAACCACATTTAATTTAAGTAATATAGCCGTGGGAACGCCTTTAAGCTCGAAGCTCTCAAAACCCGCCACTAGAGTTATCAAGCTAAGACAAGAATGTCAATTGTGGCAAACGCATTCAATACCATAATATCACATATTATACATATCTATATTATAAGGAGCGCTTGGTACGTTGGTCGTCGTCGTACGTCCGAGCTTTCAGGAATGTTTGCTTAGTCTGTCACGAAGCCAAAGGCGGGGCGGCGAGGAAAAAGTGACCCGTGTACCTAGTAACAGAGACTATACCACCGGAGGCCTATCATCATAGTGCCCTACGCCAGCGTCCCCCTAGCCCGGACAGGTGACAAATCCAGCATGGGTAGCAGAACCCTACTACTGATGGTCGCACCTTTGACGCAAGCCACTCAACCCAGCAGAAGGTGCTGCAATGGGTGGACCAATCCCCACTTCGCACACAGCAGTGGGATTAAGAGTGGATGTTGTAGCAACTCCAGCCGACACCCTACCTATGAAGGTAAAGAGTCAAACCCTTTGGAGAGAGCTCCTAAAGGGGAACGACGAGCACACAGCAGTCCACCGGAGATCCCGGTGTGGTTCCAAAAGGCCGGGAAACAGGACCGTTTCGATTTAAAAGTCCCGTGGCGCTCTCGGCGTACGTTAGTCCTGTGGCCTTTATGCATTAGCCATTGGATCCAGGGGGTTTGGTACGACTGCGAGTTTGAGTTATTTTTGCGGGGAAAAGGGTACCACGGTAATTATCACATGGGAAAAGCGGAGAGGGGGTACCACGGTAATTATCACATGGGGGAAAAAGGGGAGGAAGGGCCTTACTGGGGGTACCCTGGTAATTATCACATGGGGAAAAAGGGGAGGAAGGGCTTTACTGGGGTGGTTCTACTTTGGGGAAAAGGGTACCATGGAAATTATCGCATGGGAAAAGGGGGAGGGGGCCTTACGGGGGGAGGTCGACTATGGGGTTAAGGGTACCATGGAAATTATCGCATGGAAAAAAAGAGAGGGGGCCTTACTGCGGTGGTTTGACTATGGGGAAAAGTGTGCCACGGAAATTCTCACATGGGTAAAAGGGGTTGGGGGGGGGGCGTACTGGGGTGGAGTGCCTCGAAACACACAACTAGCTTATCGGCTAGTTACATATAAGCTCCGACCAAGTATTGATTCTTGTAAAGTGTACTCGGTTGTACAAAGAATACTCTTGACATTGGAAAATTTAAACGCAATTCGTAAATTACCTGAGAGATGGCACTACTTCTCGTTATTAATCTGTGCTCATTAACATTTAAGGAAACTTTAAAAAATAATTATACATAATAAAAGTAAAGTGTTTAAAATGTTAAGTAAATAATTATTTAAAAAGAACTGTTATTCCTAATAAATATTTAACATATCAATATAATATTAATTAATAACCTTCAAAGCTTATAGAAACTGACCACAGATGTCGTATCATTCAACTTTGATATCATTCTGTGTCTTCATACGGGGATAATTTCTCTATGTGTTCCGGTGGAAATAATTGGTACAAAGTAAGTTCTTGTTAGAACACTGGCGTACCTTTTTCCCAGGAGATACTTTCGATGGGGTATCCTCCGACGGGGCATTGCACCATCAGGTTGGTGCCAGCGGGGATGGTGGCGTTCCTCATGGGGCGGACGATGGGAGCGCCATGGACGTTGATCTTGTCGGTGTGCACGATGGTGCCGACGTCGTTGGAAGCGCGGCACATGTAGAAGCCTCCGTCCTCCACTTTGACGCTGGTGACGTTGACGTAGCTGACGACGGTTGAGTCGCTCTTGACGTAGTCGCCCATTCGGAAGCGAGAGCTCTCCGGGATGGCAAAGCCATCCAGCATCCAAGTCACCTGTGGCAAAGGGTTCCCGAATGCCGAGCACTTCAACGACAGCGACACTCCGGGGTGGCTCGTAAGAGTTTCGAACGTCGCCGTGAACTTCGGGGCGTCCACTGTACGCGATAAATAATGAGTCATCCAGTTATCATTCCAATCATGGGCCAGAAAACGACCAGTGATTATCAGCGAATAAAACAGGGGAAGGGGGTTATCTAACTATAAGACAAGCCCTGCCAGCTCAGAAGAAATACTTATACGAAAATATATTATTTTAAACATTTAGCAGGGACAAATATATTTAAGGGTAGATAATAATTGGGGTAAAATGTTTTTATTAATATACATGGTTTTGAATAAAAATAAGCAAACTGTCGAAAAGTATTTTTGGAGAAAGGTTTAAAAAAATAACAAACTAATATGTTATCGAAAATTAAACGTTTTGAATAAATTTAAGCAACTAAAATGTTTTTCTTTTAAGATCTTAAAAATATGGCAACACAGTTGTCCCGGCAGTGTAAAAAAATCATTGGAAGGAATTCAGTTGCATTGTGCTTTCCCCATTCATTGCCCCCTCTGAACAATTTATAGATTTAATATAAAATTAATAAACTAAAATGTTTTCGAACACTCCCTTACCAAAAAAAAAAGTTGTCTAGGAACTTGGTTTTAAGTTTGTATTTGAGGCAAATACAAACTAAATATTAACGAAGACCATACTTAAAAACAACTTTACACCAACTAGACTACTAAAAACCAACTAATTATAAACTTAAAACAACATATTTTCCGGCCAACTTAATAACAACTTATTTAACTATAGTTAAAGAGGTTTATAAATAATACGGCATTCTTACAGTTCATTTGAGTTTTTCTTAAATGGTTTTGAAAAAATTAAACAAACAAAATAAAATTTTCTGAAAAACTATTTTGGGGCAATAATTTTTTTTAAATTTGTTGATATTTTTCAAAATAAATAATTGTTTCTTCAAAATTATTAAAAAAAAACTTAAATGTTCTCAAAATATTTTTGCAAGATGAAAAGAAAAAATATCTACCGCCCAGACTGAGTTGTCCGATTCCTTGCGCCGATTCGTCTTTGTTGGTGACGTAGCACTGGTAGATGCCCGTGTCCTCGCGCTGGACGGAGACGATGTGCACCGAGAGGCGGTTGAGAAAGCGCACGCGCGAACTGCCCCTTAGCGACTGCTGGTCCTTGTACCACTCGACGGCCAGGATAGGGTACCCCGAGTGCGTGCAGTTGAAGGTCGCCGAGCTGCCCAGGTCCACCGTCTGCTCCTTGGGCTCCACTCGTACCGACAAAGGCGCTATCCAAATAAACGACCAGGGAAATTACACGAAACGTTTATAGGAAAAATAGGAAATTTTAACGCGAATTATAAGAAAATATAGGATACAAAATGCGTAAAATAAAGGAAAATATAGGATACAAAATACGTAAAATAAAGGAAAATATAGGATACAAAATGCGTAAAATAAAGGAAAATATAGGAAATACCATAGGCAAAATAGAGGAAAATATAAAAAATAGGTCAAATAAAGTAAAATATAGGATACATATGGGTACACGACGACGAAAGGTTTTTGGGTTATACTACACGGAAAAACCAAAGTTATTATTCTTGCATATTATGACAACTATTGTTTGGTGGAAATACCAAATAAAATTGAAGCACACGTCGGTGACGTTTTTCCTCCCCCCCCCCTCTTTGGTGCCGAGGGGAAACTCGAACATGAAGCCAGCACATCGTGTTAACATAGTGTATAATATTGTTCCATAATTTTGTCACTTTGGGGAATATTTTACTGAGAAGAATTCTTTTTCCCCTAGCGAGGCGCTGTCAAAGGCTACGTGTGACGCGGGAGCAAGCGGACGCAAAACGGCAACGAAGCTCGTAACGCAGTCTGTCTTGCAAATAACTCCCAGTAAAATTTGCATGCGGATTGTCACACTTATGTAAATATTATACACTTATGGTATTACTCATTGAAAACGTAAATATGTACACTGCGTAGGGCTAAGTCATATTTAAGGATAATATTTACCTGAGGAATGGATGTTATATACCTCTGTTGAAACGTATTCCCACAAATCTGTTATGTATAAAACAAGGGTATTCCAAAATTCCACCCCCCCCCCCCCCTGTTTTAATAAAAATATTTTTCCGATTAAGAAGAAACCAAAGATGGTTTTAAACAGTCAAACTAAAGGAGTTTAATTTAATTTTAAAAATAAAAAAAATGCTAAAAAGGAAAAATAATCAAAAAAATTCTTAAAAACCAAAATATCTAAAAAAAATATCAAAGTCAAAAATCTCTAAGAAAGAAAGAAATCTCTAAAAAAGAGAGAAATCTCTAAAAAAGAGAGACATCTCTAAAAAAGAGAGAAATCTCTAAAATGACCGAAATTAAATCTCAAATAAGAGAGATAAATCTCTAAAGAGAGAAATCTCTAAAAAAGGGAGAAATCTCTAAACAAGAGAGAAATCTCTAAACAAGAGAGAAATCTCTAAAAAAGAGAGACATCTCTAAACAAGAGAGAAATCTCTAAAATGACCGAAATTAAATCTCAAATAAGAGAGATAAATCTCTAAAGAGAGAAATCTCTAAAAAAGGGAGAAATCTCTAAACAAGAGAGAAATCTCTAAACAAGAGAGAAATCTCTAAAAAAGAGAGACATCTCTAAAAAAGAGAGAAATCTCTAAAATGACCGAAATTAAATCTCAAATAAGAGAGATAAATCTCTAAAGAGAGAAATCTCTAAAAAAGGGAGAAATCTCTAAACAAGAGAGAAATCTCTAAACAAGAGAGAAATCTCTAAACAAGAGAGAAATCTCTAAACAAGAGAGAAATCTCTAAACAAGAGAGAAATCTCTAAACAAGAGAGAAATCTCTAAAAAAGACAGAAATCTCTAAAAAAGAGAAATCTCTAAAAAAGAGATAAATCTCTAATAAGAGAGAGAAATCTCTAAAAAAAGAGAGAAATCTCGAATAAGAGAGAGAAATCTCTAAAAAAAGACAGAAAGCTCTAAAAACGGAAAATTCTCTAAAAAAGTGATAAAGCTATAAAAAGCAAAAAGACTAATAAATGGAAAACTCACTAGAAATAAAAAATCTCTAAATATGGCCAAAATCCTACCGTGCTTACTTATCGCCAAAAGCGTAGCGTGAATAATCAAGCTATTGTAGGCCTTATAAAAGCGAGTGTGATCTCACCCGTGACCAGCAAGTCGGTGTAGCCAGTGTCGGAGCCGAGGCTGTTGTTGACCAAGCAGACGTATTTGCCACTGTCCTGCACCGACGGCTGGTTGAGGATGAGGGTGCCGTCGATCTGCTGCCACTTGTCGTTGAGTTTGATGGGCTTGCGCCGAGAGCCTTCCTTCTTGAACCAGATGTACGACGGCACCGGGTGCGCTTGGGCGGCGCAGGGCAGCGCCAGCGGCTGGTTCTCCTGCACTTCGATCTGCCGCTTCACGTCCGTCACGCGAGGCATCACGTTGCTGATTGGCTCTGACAAATTAGAAACCACCGTGAAAAAGGTCAGTCTAAATAAAGTAATATGCCAACGAGGGAATAGCGGAATGGATGAAGCTAATTGAGCGATAAGAGTTAATGTACATCGATGGAAAATTGGGCTAGAAATTTAATGGGCATCGATGGAAAATTTTGTTGGAAAAGGAAAATGGGCATCGATGGGAAATTGGGCTAGAAAAGTAAATGGGCATCGATGGGAAATTGGGTTAGAAAAGTAAATGGTCATCGATGGGAAATTGGGTAAGAAAAGGAAATGGGCATCGATGGTAAATTCGGTTAGAGAAGTAAATGGGCATCGATGGGAAATTGAGTTAGAAAAGTAAATGGGCATCGATGAAAAATTGGGCTTGTTGTTATAGAGATAGAGCACGAGCTGAAGTCGCGGAGAAAAAACTGTTTATACAATCGTGTGTAGACTTTAAAGCAAACCGAAATATTATGGTCGTATTAAAAATCCGCAATATTCTGATCTAAATAAACCAAATATCTATTTCTAAATGAATACCAGATTTTTTATGTTAATTAAATGTTATTATTTACCTGGACCGCAAGTTACTTTTTAAACGAAGCCAACTTATTACTGTAACAAAACCATATTTTATATTTGAACAGATACACCACTTAATATTGTAATTGACTCGAAAGTTTTTCCTGCAAGTAGCCCCTACTTTAATTTATTACTAAATTATTCCCAACACACTTCTATTGCCGCTTAGAATCAGGGTCGATTTCAACTTTCGCAAACCGTTCGATAGAACATTTCTTAAACCTATAATTTCGTTCAAGTATTTAGAATATATTGAATTATCGATTGAGCGTTGGCTGCCCGCCGCCTCAAAAGCGAAACCTATTAATTTAATATTAGCGAAAGAGAAACGAAATTGCCATTAATATGTAATATTTAAAGGGAAATCAAACCAATCGTATCGCTATGGTAATGTTATACGCCCGCGTAACAGATGTTTCTAGCGCCGAACGCTGCCAACGGAAAAATGAGGCGACGCCAAACTAATGTATTATCGTTTATCCATTAGTTTGTCGCAGTCTGGACCGAGCTATCTTTCTCTATATGTACCTATGTATTACAACGCCCTCTGTCGGGTCATTGGTTCAAATCGATATATTAATTTATTCGATATCAAGTCGCGAATGAAGGTTACCATTGACGATGATTCGGCCGGTGGTGATGCTGGTGACGATTTCGTTGGTCAAGCGGTGCCTCGTTTGGCATTGGAAGCGTTTGTCGCTGTCGCTAACAGAGTCCACTCGTCGGACGTGAAGCTCGCCACTTGGAAATACGCTGTACCTTTCGCCTGCAAATAAATAATTCGTGTTGTAAGTCAGAATATTTTCCGCGGAAAATGACCGAGTTTTTTTTATTTTTCCGGAAACATAAATAAAGTTTTCATTCCATGATTAGTCTAATATATTGTTTGCAAATTTAAATAAAGCGGCATTTTCAACTCAGTTTTTCGAATCAAAAAGTAAAACTAAACATCGAGACTAGTTAAAACTGTTTAGCAAAGTAACACTATTAATGTTTTGTAGTATGTTTACTGTTATTAGACATTTTATATCGGTAAAAAGATAAAAAGATTAAAAACCCTTAAAAAGTAATTTATGGTTCAATTTTTTTTTATTATTTGCCGAAAATGTTCTGGAAATTTTTCTAGAAATAATAAATAATAATAATACGTTATAAAATTATATAGGTGCAGAAGTGGTATATAACAGACAGTAAATGATGGTAAATAAATTGACAAGTGGTAAATAAAATAAATAATAAAAATAAATAAATGAAATGATAAAGGTGATAACTAAAAAAAAGTTGGTAGATTGAAAAAAAATTGTAACAATAAAAAGTGATAATTCAATTTAAAAAAGTAGTAAAAAATAAAATTATAAAATTGGGAATAACAAACAAAAGATTAAAATTAAAATTTAAAAAATACTACTGAATGTTATAATTAAATAAAGTTTTATCAAAATCGAACAAGTGGTAAGTATTTATATGAAAAATAATTAATAAAATATACAGAATATTCTAAATCGAACCAGATTTCCAAACACCAGAAAACATCCAATCAACCTGTTGTGCTAAGTACATTTTGCGCATCAAAGTAAAAGGTGAACAATGACTTACATTAAAATAATAAACGCAAAAAATCGCAGCGTAAGATTCATTACCGCCGCAACGGAAGAATTGCATCGCAACAGTTTCGAGGCGAAACCCCCCAATAAATAAAGGCAGGAAAATTGCGTCATTAATAACATTGGATTATCACAAGAGGGAAAGGATTAACTTAATAAGTACGCTGCAAGGACCATAAGAGTCATTTTTACCAAAGGAGAGTTTCTCAACGATTTATCAACCACCGTGTCCCTTAACACCATTAACAACCTAACAGTAACTTTAGCACAATGAAGAGCTTTTAACGTTAACAAATCAAAAGGAATTATAATAATAACCAGAACGAAAATCAACGCGAAGAGGTAACGGCCAAATCTGAAATAGAATTTTAATCTAAATTATAATTAATAATGTCTGTAATTGTATCGGAATTTCTAGGCAAAATTGGGTAAAATTTCTAAATTGGTCATATGACCAACTTCTGGATCTACGATCGCTAAAATTTTTAATGGCCAACCGATATTTCGTATCGAATGAGCCATTATTGTCCCTTCCAGACTTAACTATTGGAGAGTTATGTGGAGTTCGGCGGCGGCATCGGCTACACTGTCCGTGAAAGTCATACATACAAAACCCCAAATAGGACTGTAGTTAAAAATCGGCTGCTTACACGAACGCTTTAGTCCCATTCGGCCGAAACGTGCGGTTTTTATGAGTCCCACTCGACCGAACGCTTTTATGTGTCCCATTCGACCGAACGCTGCTATATAAATTGGCTTTAGCTATGCCATTTTAATATCTTTGTACTATGCATTTATTTGAAAATAAAATGGAATGAGCATGAATTATATTTTTATCTTCACCTAGTCAAGAAAAGTAACTGAACCAAAACTGAAATAGTAAACTTAACCAACTCTAACCTAACCTAACCTAACCTAACCTAAATATGGATCTTCGATAGTACATACCTAATAAATAAAATACCAAATCACCCCGCCAATTGGGCTACATTTTAAAATTCTTTCGGTCGAATGGGATTTTGGTCGAATGGGAATAAACGTACACGAACTGGGACTTAAGCTTCTGTTTAACGAAAAATGTTAACTGAAAAAGGTTTTTTTGGAATTTTTTAAATTTGTATGCAACGTTCCTCGTGCACGGGGACATTTACAATTAAAATTAAATGACCTTGAATCATGTCTTCAAGGTCATTCAAAAACTATCTCGAGAACTGTTGGATTTGCGGATTTGGTTCCAATTGGAAGTTGATGCTCGCCATATTATTAGTTATAATTTAAAAAAAAATAGTAATTGTAGGCTTGAACCCGGATCGAAAATACAAATTGTAGTTTTAGTTTCATAAATGATAATCATGGTTATATAACTTAAAGACTCGTAGGAAATGTCACTTTCTCAGTGTTTCCTCTTAACCAAACTCTAATCTAATATTACTTCCAAGAGATCACTTAATCTGGCGGAAGCCCTAAAATCCGTTTACGTAAAACTTTCTTAAAAGGGAACAGTCAAGCTTTAACCAGTTAGATAGCCCTATAGCCCATTAAAAACTAAAATGTATGGTGAAAACCGCATCAAAAGCTATTTTTTCAAGACAAAAAAAGGTACGTGTTAGTATATTGAACGTCTTGTTAATCTTTTGATACGGAAATTAGGCCATATTTGGAAAAGCTTGGCCGTTCCCCTTTAAGGCTAGTTTCATTAATTAACAGGTTAGCCTTTGTACAATTAGCATATGTTCAATTGATTTCCCGTTATTTCCATGTTATTTCATTAATTTCAGGTACTGATTTAAGATAAATCCAATTTTTTCCCTAAAACAGATAAGAATTATTGTATAAAAATATAAAAAGGGTATATTTATAAAACACAAACATCAAAATTATAGATTTAAAGGATAAAAAACCAAAATTCCTTCCCTGATTTTTTCATGACTTTTTCATCGGCAATCTAATTCCCTGATATTTCCATGAATTATTTTATGACAATCTAATTCCCTGATATTTCCATGAATATTTTTATGATAAACTAATTCCTTGATATTTCCATGAATTTTTTTATGATAATCTAATTCCTTGATATTTCCATGAATTTTTTAATGACAAAATAATTATCTGATATTTTCATGAATATTTTTATGACAATCTAATTCCTTGATATTTCCATGAATTTTTTAATGAAAAAATTATTTCCTGATATTTCCATGAATTCTTTAATGACAATCTAATTTCCTGATATTTCCATTAATTCTTTAATGACAATCTAATTTCCTGATATTTCCATGAATTTTTTAATGAAAATCTAACTTACTGATATTTCAATTGATTTTTTAATGACAATCCAGTTCCCTGACATTTCCATGAACTCTTTATGACAATCTAATTCCCGGATATTTCAACGATTTCTTATTGACAATCTAATTCCCTGATATTTCCATGAATGATTTTATGACAATCTAATTCCCTGATATTTCCAATAATTGTTTTATCGTCAATCTAATTCCCTGATATTTCCAAGGTTTGTATGAACCATACGTTTAAAGGTTTTCCCTTCAGATTCTGAGAATTTGTCAGCCTAGTGAAGTTGTTGAAAAAAGATTGAGACAACTTCAGGTCGAAGGATTAAAAAGATGTTTGAGCTCTTCTAGGGTAAAACTAGGCCTTTAAACAAACAAAACTTTTATCAGACGCGGATGTGGCCTTTTTCACCGACTTCGAGGACATCCCTTTTGTTTCAAGATCAAAACAAACGCGTTTTCGAATTTCAAGAACTCCCAATTCTCAAGGGTTCGTACTAGAAAACACTTCTAAGGGTTAGCACTACCAAAGGCACCGATTTTTCGGTTTTCCGCCGGAAATATTGACCGCTAGATGTCGTGACTGATATTAAAGTTTCGGATCAAGGGGGGCCGGTCATCCAGTTTAATTCTCTGACGCGATTTACGTCACAAGAGGTTTTGTTGTTTCATGCCTCCGACATAAAATGTCACCGAAAAACCAGAGACTGACGTGTGCACGCTTGTAACCCGGCCACCTGAATTAATGGCTTTAAAAGTAGCTTGATGACTTAGGCCTAAGTTGGTGCCTTGGGTATTAGCCTAGCTGATTATTATTATTATTATTATTATTATTATTATTATTATTATTATTATTATTATTATTATTATTATTATTAAGTAAAAGAAAATTTACTTTTGAAAACTAGAGTTTACTTCTTATACTAAAATAATTTAATTATTACTCCAACTTTTTACAGGAAAAATAGGAAATGTATAGAAATTTTTAGAAAAATATAGGATATTATAGGAACATACAGGTGAATTTAAAGGGTAACTTTTAATAAAGATAAAGCGTATGCTTTTAAAGGAACTTTGGTTTAAATGTAATACTTCATTTGATATGAAAACATCACAGACTTTGTGAATAAATAAATGTAAAAGTAATATTATATTATCATTTAAAAAAACCAGCCAACCATAAAAACTTCATTAAATTAGTGCTTTAGTAAAAGGCGGGCTGGTTTTGAGCGCCTTCTATCGAACTTTGAAACTATATTGAAAGAAATGTATGAAGTACGAAAAACATATCTAAAAATAGGAAAATTATCAAATTATAGAAAGTGTGGTCACCGTGGTAACTTTCTTGTCTCTAAAAAACTGATGTCTCTCGACGCGATTAAAGCTTTGATGCCCACGGAAATAAATAAATTTAGCTTACTAAAAATCTAAACCCGATTTTATTAGCTTCGTTTGAAAATGGTATAAGCATTTTTCAAGAAACGTTTTCTCGAGAAATATGAATTTGTAGAGTATATTGCAGATGGAAAAAATGCACGATCATAAGTTTAAGGCAAAAGTATATTGTTCATCGGTTCCTAAATTCGGGATATTTCGCGAAACATAAATTGGAATTCCACGAGGACTTGCCAGTGTTTCGGGCCCATAGTTTCTGTTTACGAATTTTCAGGAATGAAATAATTTGTAAAGAAAGAATCGAGACAAAGCGAAAAACGATGATCGGGGCGCTTAAGCACCTTTCCTTCTTAAAGGCACTTTACGTTCGCGCATTCCGACTTACTTCGGCGTAAAGTAGAAATAAAGGTTCCAATTCTCCGTTTTCTATTTATTTTGGCGCGGGGAAAATCTTTATACAATTTATTTTCAATACCTTGATTCGGTCATTGACTTACTTTCCACTACGAGGCGCCACTGGGAGAAATGACTCACGGCCGACTGGCTCTAGTCCGGACGAAAAAGTCGCAATTTTATCGGGAATTTCTAAAGCGAAATGGTCTATCTTAAAGGGTTTTTTCGGTAGCCAAGGCCTAATGCGGCTTAAGAAAGCTATTCGCTAAATCCGGCCGGTCCTTCACGGGCGAGCATTCCTTCGTTCTCCGGAACATATGAAACGGAAAAGAGTACTTTGAGACCGAGGAGTGCACCAAGGTGTTATTGGTTTTCCAATATACGTTTTCGGGGTCCCTTCGCATCGCGTCGCGCGCTTTCTTCCGGCCTTTGTGCCCTTCAATAAACGTTCACTCTCGTTTCTCGAAATAACCCATTTGATTTCTACTTTGGGAGTTTCAAAAGAAACGTTTGATCTCCAAACAAGTCGGTAAACAAAAAGAATACGTCTCAATCTACTCCGTCGTCTCAGATCCAGAAGGTTTTTAGGGCAAAGTGCCATTGGGGATAGCGGTACTCTCAGGTCCATCATTCCCCCCCCCCTCCCTAAAAAAACAAAAAAAACAGAAAGAATAGATTTGTTCGTCTATATTTTATTTATTTAATTAACTAGCTGAAAAATAACTTGGAGCAACAAACACAACTTGAGGCACTGGGCGAAAACTTGGACAAATCCTTCCGCGTTGGGTTTGCAAGTTCTCTCCCCACTGGTTAAAGGGGTTTTCCCCCGAGCTCTTCGGTTTCCCCTTCCATAAAAACTTGTGGAGGTTAACGGTAATAGTTAGTGTAGGGAGCTGTTGGCTCGCGTGGCATGCAGGACTTGCCACCACCCTCTTACGCATTGTAACCCGGCCACCTGAATTAAGGGCTTCAAAAGTCGCATGATGACTTAGGCCTAAGGCGGTGCCTTGGGTATAAGCCTAGCTGATTATTATTATTAACTTGTAGTGAGTTAAGCGACTAAAATTTCTAACAAAGTAACAAAAAAGTGACTAATGAATTAGGAAAACCAACTTTTTAAGGGGAAAATGAAAACTGTTTTATTGCAGTTATAACATGTTAACACACGTTTTGACTTGTTATCTATAAAAATAATAACTAAATCCCCTTTTGGAAATTATATCACTTTAAAGAAAAGACCAAATTAGACTAGAATTGTTTTTATCTATTTTGGTTTTTAATTTTGTTCCGTTCACTTTCAATGCGCCTTAAAAGATGGTTTTCTAAAGATAAATATTAGGAATAACTAAAAAAGTGATAAATAGTAACTAAATTTAGAAAAAGTTATTTTTAGTAACTAAATTTAGAAAAAATGATTTTTAGTAACTAAATTTAGAAAAAGTGATTTTTAGTAACTAAATTTAGAAAAAGTTATTTTTAGTAACTAAACTTGAAAAAAGTTATTTTTAGTAACTAAACTTGGAAAAAAAATATTTTTAGTAACTAAACTTGAAAAAAAAAATATTTTTAGTAACTAAACTTGAAAAGTGATTTTTAGTAACTAAACTTGAAAAGTGATTTTTAGTAACTAAACTTGAAAAGTGATTTTTAGTAACTAAACTTGAAAAAATTGATTTTTAGTAACTAAACTTGAAAAAAAGTGATTTGAAGTGCGAAAAGTGACTCAGCATCTTTAGGTTCTCCGTTGACGAATTATATCGAGGCCGTAACCTCACTCATCTAAAATTGCCGTTAAAAATCGCAACCTTAACCTCTATTAAGAGTTTGCCAGTGGATCGCTTCATGGTGGCGCAATAAAGGCGCGTTGTTCCCCCTAGAGGGCGCGGGGAACGTGCGGCGGCCAAAATATGGGTAATACCAGAAGAAAATAGGGGAAGTACGTATCTGTAGCTTTGAGCCATAGAAGTCGTCGTGTGACCCACGAAAATGCCTTTTTACGCATAATAAACCAAACTGAAAAAGTAGTTCCACTTTTGTTTTGATTCAACTCGGCTATAAACGACGAAAGCAAATACGCCTTAGCTCAATTAGCAGAGAATGAGAAGGACATTATGTTACAATTGTTCTATTTAAGAAAAATTGATTTTTTAAACGATGTATTCATCCGCGATTTCCCGCCAAACCGTTTTGGCGCGAAAATTCGTGAAAAGTGACGCCTTTCCAAAGCTGACTAGAAGCGTACTTCCCCCTATTTTCTTCTGGTAATACCAAACGAGAGAAAACACCAAATCATGTTTCCAAAACAAGCAAAGAGTAAAGAAGCAGCTCCCCACGTGCGTGCGTTTGATCCATGTCGACATCGATCGCGATGTTGCATCTACAAAGAGAGAGAGAGAGAGAGAGAGTCGGCCGCAATGAGGCGAGTGCCTTCGCGTTTCTTTCGGGTTTATCTTTCTGTTTTGTTTGTGTCCTTCGGGGAATTACGGAGATCGCTTCCAACTTACGAATATATCCTTTCATTCCTGCCGTTTTTAGCCCGCCGCCTCCTTGATGCCGCCGGAGTTATACTCGGATACAGGGGCGCCATTTGATCAACTTCATTTTTGTGGACACCATTGACGGAGGTAGACGGGTCTCACATAGAGGGAGAGTAGGCAGATGGCGTTTCGCTTCGCTTCTTCGCTGTCTGTGCTAGAGGGACTGGTGCTTAAATTTAAAAGCGTAACTAAAGAATTAAATTATTATACTATATTTATTTTATCAAATTATTAAATTAATAATGAAATGTTTATTTTATTAAATTATGAAAATAATAATGAAATGTTTATATTATTAAATTATGAAAATAATAATGAAATGTTTATATTATTTAATTATGAAATTAACAAAGAAATTATTTTTATTTAATTATGAAATTAACAAAGAAATTCTTTTTATTTAATTATGAAATTAACAATCAAATGTTTATTTTATTAAATTATGAAATTAACAATGAAATATTTATTATATTAAATTATGAAATTAACAATGAAATATTTATTTTATCAAAGGACATCGCACTTCTTCTATGGGATTTGGCTTTCGACAGATTTTTTTCAAAATGAAACATGTTGCTAAGCTTGATCAAAGGAGCAAAATTGTCAATTGCCATTTTTCCGTAGCTCTTATAGTTTGTCCAGTATCAGCGGTCAAAAGTGGACAAAACTTAGTATAGTCTATTTGTTAAAAGGAGTCACGGCCCATCGGTTAGCGCTCTACGCTCACGCGTCGCTAGTCCGGGCTCACTATCAATAGAGTTTTCTTGCCAAGATTTTTACACCTCTACTTCATTATTTCTTTTCTCGCATCTTATTATTCGATGAATTTTCGAACTTGGAATTATTTATTATTCAATATTTTATGAGCAATAATAAAATAAAAGAAATACTAAAGAAATCGGAATATATATTATTAACCGTTTCGTTGAATCCCACATTCAACACTCGCTCATAGGTAAGAAACAGTCACTCAACAACAGATCAAACACTTATTTATCGATACAGCACATACTCGGTTAAAGTCACGGTCACACGACAGTTAAGATTCAATACTTAAAGGGAATATAACCCGCAAAGCAATCTTTGTGGAAGACCCCGTCAATTTTTCAAATTCCCCTGTACAGTGGCGCCAAACATTTCTAAAGGCAAAGGCAAGAGCGGCCAGATCTGCAAAAGTTGGTGTTCCACACCAAATACCTGAGGTTATATTCCCTTCAACTATTTATCTACTGAGTTCGTTCATCGTGCGATCAGAACGTCGTACGAACAGAACGAAACCAAATACAACGCTCGGTTTTGGAAAGCACCCGGAATTTCGGCAAGAAACCTCTATTGATAGTGAGCCCGGACTAGCGACGCGCAAACATAGAGCGCGATCTCGAGACGGCCGTGGCTAAGCGATGGGCCGAGACTTCTTTTAACAAATAGACTATATATATATATATACTAAGTTTCGTCCACTTTTGACCACTGCTACTGGCCAAACTATAGGAGCTAGGAAAAATGGCAATGGTCAATTTTGCTCCTTTGATCAAGCCCAACAACATGTTTCAATTTGAAAAAAAATCGGTCGAAAGCCAAATCCCATAGAAGAAGTGCGATGTCCTTATAGAATTAAAAATTAAATATATTTTATTCATTCATAAAATTAAGAATGAAATATATATATTATTAAATTATAAACCTTATAATGAAATATATATATTATTAAATTATAAACCTTATAATGAAATATATATATTATTAAATTATAAACCTTATAATGAAATATATATATTATTAAATTATAAACCTTATAATGAAATATATATATTATTAAATTATAAACCTTATAATGAAATATATATTATTAAATTATAAACCTTATAATGAAATATATATTTCATCAAAAATTAAGAAACTTTATATAATGTTATAAAATAAAGAAATATATATATATATTAAAGTAAATAAATATTTAAATATCAATAGTACGTTCTTTCATCATATTTTCGTTTTGACGAATTTAGATGACGACTTAAGCGCCGAACTATTTTCGCTTTTTGGTAGCTTGTTTCTTTTTTTTGATACGCTGCAACTGGCTTTTGTCTTCTTTGGTAAGATAACCGTATTCTGGTGTATAGAAAAACAGAGAAAACGCTACACGTTCGCTATTATGTAACGTGAATTAGGCCGAGTGCTTGAATGGTGGACACGATAAAGAGACTTGCCGTTTTAGAAAAGATCTGTGTTTGTTTAAATCATTGGTCTGGAAACAGAAATCCTCCCTGGTATTATACTCCAAATCATTTTGCATGTTTTGTTCCCACTAACCCTAGATTTCTCCAAAAATCTTAGGAATTCGACTATTAATTTTTGTATACAGGGTGTTTTGTTTTGCTCGAAAAAGTGATTTTTTTCTAGAAAGTTTAAATTTGTACTGTACATTATACGTGCCGGGGGACACTTTCTACCAACATTGCATCTAAAGCGAAAAATATTTTCACGTTTTTTGAAAATATAAATTTTAACCGCTAGGTGCTATAAGAAAATTGCCAATGACAAAAATGCAGAGCGTCACCGAAAACGTACAAATAGCGTTGGCGCGAAAAAAATTGGCGTCTTATTCACTGACAAAATACAGTGACAAGTTGGGCCAACTAAAATAACTTTTTTGAATTCCATTGGGAGAGTAGTGTAACTTTATGAGTCAGAAATTTGATAATCTGGTGTTTAATGCAAAAAACACCGCTGAAAAATCGAGGAGACAATGGCGACAAAATTAAATTAATTCATTAAATTATTAATGGCTATTTAAATTACGTAAGATCTGGCGACCTTGCTGGCCAATGTGCCGAACCGTTTCACCCTATTCATCGTTTTGAAATACAGTATTTCACATTTCGGGGGTCATGAGGCGTGGCACTCTTTTTGAAACCACAATCTGGCTCATTTAGCTATTGACTCTTCCTATTAGTTTTTTAATCTAATAGGCCTGTGTTTTCGGTTGCCATGGCAAAACTAAAGCCTATTGCAACATTTCCCTTCGGCCATTTTCATACTACCTAGGTCGACCTAACCCCTGAGTTTCAACAAAGTTAATTTCCAGGATGGGATACTTTATTTGCCCTTTGGATACGCCACTGCATCAGACATTCCGCGTTTCAAATCTTTTTAACACACGTCTATTGCTAGATTGTTCTGAAGGCAATTTCGACATCTGAACGTTTTTCAAGTGGGGTGGCAGAGTGGGTAGCACTTTCGCCTCGCAGCAAGAGGAGCCGGGTTCGATACCAACTTGTGGTGCTGCGTGATAACTCGGAACAGCTGCTTCTGCGTTGAGTTTGAAAGTTATCTCCCCACTGTTTAAAGAGGTTTCCCCCGAGCGTGGCAGGACGGGCTTAACACCACCCTCCTACGCATTGTAACCCGGCCAGCTGAATTAATAGCTTTAAAAGTCACTTGATGACTTACGCCTAAGGTGGTGCCTTGGGTATTAGCCTAGCTGATTGCTATACATCCTGAACCTATTCTGAACATTTCTGCGAATCCCATTGTGAATATTTGGTTCCTTCCCGAGCCAGTACTGAATATTATAATCCATCTGGGACCCATTCTGAATATTAGGGTCAATTCTTAACGTCTTCTATTCTATTCTTGACATTTATTTCCTTAATGAAGCAATACTGCACATTTTGAGCAATCCAGAACCCTTTAGGAACATTATATTCAACCCCGAGCCTATTCCTAGCAATAGGGTTCATCCTGAGCATACCCTGACAGGGTTCGTACAAAATTTCCGGAATTGAATTCCCTGACATTTCCAGGTTTTCCCTGACCAAATCGCAAAATTATTCTGACCAATTTTGTAGAATTAATTTATAGTTTGAGGTAAAATCTTGAAAAATATTTATTATGCATTTTTAATACATCTTTCAAAAATTTATTTGCCGAATCTTTTTGGGGTCATTTTAAAATTCCCTGACTATTCCAGGTCTTCCAGGTCGTGTACGAACCTTGCCTGAACAAAAGGGTCCATCCCGAGCCTATTCGTAACATAGGGGCCAATCTGGAAACCCTTCTGATGATTAGGGCCAATCCTGATTCCGTCCATTTTGGTGTGTATATTACGGAAAAGTCATCAGGAGCTTTAGGTCTCTTTACGAGGTGGCGGAACCTAGCGGGAAAAACCGGAACTCGGAAATCGGCAGCCTGATTATAAGGCGCGGTTCTCGTTGTCTGCCACATTTTGCACTTAAGCGTAATCCCATTTCGGCTAAAAATCAGCCTCGATAGTCCATTAAATATCCGAAACTGTATAATAAAACAAGGCTCTTTAACCGCGAATGATTACAGCCATAAAGCCTTTCGTAGGAAAACAAGAACGCATTAGCTCCCATTCTACGGAGAGAACGCGCTCGAGAACAGTGTGTGAAAATTAAATCATCTCGTAATGCAGCCAGCCGGAGCAAGAATCACTACTTACGCGAGACGCAAAAACCGACCGAGGCTTAGTTTCCATCCATTCGCCGTGAGAGTTATTTGGGCGGCAGTCGCGTTCGATATAAACAACCACAGCCAGCTGCCATAAATCCTTCCGGGGAAATGGCGAGTCTATTAGGGAAAGGGCTTTAGCCTGCCCCCCCAGGCAGAACCCCCGACCGGAGTTACAGTTCGTAGGGTAGCTTAGAGCGAAAATATGTCAGGTCCAAGAAACCCGTTTTGCCTAAGGCTAAGGATATTTATCAATTAAGTTTAATATTATTAATAGGCTACCAAGAATGTATTTATTTATACTCAGGGAGAAGGAATATGTCGAGACTATCGACGGACACGTTGAGGCCCTAACCCCGTCCCGCTAAAGGGGGGGGGGGGAGAGGCTGTCTTATTTTTTGCGTCCTCGCAGCAGCGTTAATCTTGTCGAAAAACGTAATTTTTAAGAACCAATGAGATTGCAGTATTATTTGATTTTATTAAAGCGGAGGAGCATACTGGAGGCCCTAACGGCTGGAATTGGAGAAACGCTAAAAATAATCTCGACATTTTCATTCTCCCTGAGTAGAAATAAATACATTCTTGAGGCTACTCACGTATAAAATCAATTGGATTAAATTATTACGTAATTAAAATTGTTTCTCTTAATTTTATTCTATTGATATTTATCTAATTTCTAACTTCGATTTCCCGATATTAATTTTAAAAATGAGGTTGACCTTGAAATTTTTGTCAAAACAAATCTGACACTGATTTCAATATGTTTCTGAGTAACCGAGTGTGATTACGAAATTTTAATAAACAATGTTTTCAATGAATTTAAAAAAATTAGGGTGATTTGGATATTTTGCTAAATGAAAACTGAGGCTGATTGCTCTGTTGCTAAAAATTCAAGTTTTAATCCAATTTTTTTTATAAACACTGATTTTGCGAATTTAAACCATTAAATAATTAGTGAAATATATGGCTCAAACCAATTTTAATATTTTACATAATTTCTGAGTTGTGTTTTAAAATTTTACTAAAATTCTTAGTTGGATTTTAATATTTTACTAAAATTCTGAGTTAAATTTTAATATTTTACTAAAATTCTGAGTTGGATTTTAATATTTTTAAAATTCTGAGTTGGATTTTAATATTTTTAAAATTCTGAGTTAAATTTTAATATTTTACTAAAATTCTGAGTTGGATTTTAATATTTTTAAAATTCTGAGTTGGATTTTAATATTTTGATATTTATTATGATTTTAATCACCTTGAGAATGGTGATCTCAAAATTGAAAATGGTGACCTCAACCTTGAAAGTAGTGATCACGACCTTAAAAATGGTGACGTCGACCTTGAAAATAATGATCTCAACCTTGAAAGTAGTGATCACGACCTTAAAAAAGGTGATCTCGATCTTGAAAATGGTGATCTCAAAATTGAAAATGGTGACCTAGACCTTAAAAATGGTGACCTAGACCTTAAAAATGGTGACCTCGACCTTGTGGTGATCTCGACCTTAAAAGTGGTGATGATCAAGACCTTAAAAATGGTGATCTCGACCTTGAAAGTGGTGATCACGAAATTGAATATGTTTTTTTCAACCTTAAAAAATTTTCTAACGAAAATATATTGAAATGTATTAACAAATAACAACTTAAAACAGAATGACATCTTAACCTTGAAAATTGTGATCCTTTAAATTGGAAATCTGTAGAAACCGTAGAAAGAAGTATTTTTGGCGCCACGCGTAAAAGCTGAAGATTGCAGTTGCGTCATTTTGCTCGTAAGAATCGGGGGAGAATGCTCCCTCAGACGTCCGTCCTTACAAACACTTGGTGCCGGGAAACGAGCGGGGAAGGGCCGGAGCTCATAATTTATGGCTCATATAAAGGCGCTCTTCCGGAGCTGGCCGTCTCGGCCGCTTTTTCAGAGCCACCAAAGTTATTAAACACACAAAGCCCCTCGGATCATGGACTGGTGTGTGTTTTCGATTCCGGAACGCGGACTGATATTGATTTGAGGGGAGGGCCGTGTCACTTCCGACCGAGTGAGCTTCCGAAATATGATTTCCCTCTGCCGCTTCCTCTCGCGCGTCAGGAAGTTGTTGCATCTTCGCCTTCCGCGCGGAAAATTAGACCTTTTCTTCACGATTCCTATTTCAATATCTCCATAGGTGAGGACGGTTCGTTCACACCGGCTGAACCGATTCACGCGTCTCAACGTTTTCCGGAAATATCGTTTGCAGGGTGACCACACTAAAAAAATTATAGGAATATAGGAAATTCAACAGTCCATTTATAGGAGAATATAAGATTATTTTCTTTGATAATACAGGAAAATATATGAAAATTTTCATAAATAAAATTCTAATTTGTTTTAATATAAAAGGAACTTCTTTTAAGCATATGACGATATTCTTAACTCTGTTCAGTGCAGTTCTTTGGAGAAGCAGTTTACATTTTATCAAAGGGATTTAGTACATTGAGCGCCATCTGTTTTACGAAAAGCGAACTAGGCACGCGGGAAATTGGAAAAATACGGGCGAAATACAAAATAATATCTAATTATAGGAAAATATAGGAAAAATGGTTAAATAAAGGAAGAATTGTCACCCTGCGTTTGTGTCGCGTGGGCCCCCCTTCTGGGCCTTTGGCCTCATGGATGCTGCTACACTGATTGTTGGTCAGCGAACCGAGTTTTTCTGCTCTGTGTGACCAAGAATGTATTTATTTATACTCAGGGGAAATGTGCATATGTCGAGACTATCGACGGACACGTTGAGGCCCTAACAAGGGGCTGATCACTCCGCGTAATCGGTGTACAGAGCCGTACCTTTGACTGTACTAATGGGATTACGCGTAATCTTTGAAGTCCCTGCCTTTGGCAGTGCTAATCTAAGCGTAATCCGGTGTACAGACTTTCTAAGAGTGGTTAGCCCCTCGGGCCCTAGCCCCGTCACGCTAAGGGAGGGGGATGGAGGTGGTCTTATTTTTTGCGTCCTCGCAGCGTTAATCGCGTCGAAAAACGTAATTTTTGTGAACCAATAAGATTGCAGCATACCGAGGGCCCCAACGAGTGGAATTGGAGAAACGCTAAAAATAATCTCGACATATTCATTCTCCCTGAGTAGAAATAAATACATTCTTGGTGTGACTTTGAGAATAATTACCACAACTGGATGACAACGTAAACATGGTTTGTTGGAAAGGCTTTGAAGAACGAACTGTTTTTATGACCGAGGTACAGCTAAAATACCTAAATCTAATAATTACCTTTCGATTACACAAAACTAAATGGTATTTTCTCATTAATTTCCCTTAAAAATGCAAAATCATATATTTTGTAGTAGTAGAGCAATTTTTTAGGAAATCTGAATAATTTTGTGGATTAGTGAACGAAAATGCTACGTGTTTAGTGAACTGGAGAAAAAATGTTTTGGGTAAAAAAGTTGGCTCGTGTGAATAAGCCTTCAGACGCCTAATATGTCCTTTTCACCGTGAAACCGGAAATATCGCGTACGACTGCGATAAGAGCAGGAAATTACATACGTATTCACTAGGAATGTCTAAGGAACACTTGGCTGGCCTCGACAATTTCCATAGAAACGGGCGGGGTTAACAAGTAGGATATTAGCTAGTGCAGTGGTACGCTAATCCCTGCGCTGATTTGATTTTAAGCCTTGGCTCGAATAAGAGTTCCCATTCTTGAAATATTATTTTAATTCTATACATTTAAAAAATAACGTCATTTCGATTCTTAAGAAGTTACTATTTTTTATTTTTATTTAAATAGAGCTACTACCCAAGGCACCACCTTCGACCACATAAGCAATGTTGCTTGTGCGTGATCAAGTAACAGGTGGCTGTGATATTTTAATTTTTAAATACATTTTAAACCTCATTTTATTAATTTTCATTTATCACACGAGCCAGCAATGTTAACAAAACACTGTTGACCAACTAAAACGTGTTAGACTTACTTCCCAATATTTAAAGATAATAGATTTGAACCAAATTACCTGGTAATATTATGGAAAATTTAATATATTTATTAATTCAAATGATACTTTTTAGATAATTTTTGTCACCGTTTGCCGTTTACACCAGTCAAACCTCAGCATTTTCAAAGTGTGGCCTGGAAGTAGGCTGCAACAAGCGCAAAACCAAGCAGCAGGGACTTTAAATCCTCTTTAAGTCTACATTTTTTACGCTGGTTACTCGATTTCTTTAAAAAATCCTTTTTTACCTATCACACGAACCCAAACCTTAATGTTCGCATTTCCCGGCTGCTTGGTTTTGCGCTTGTTTCAGCCTACTTCCAGGGAATAGTAGGCCACACTTCGAAGCTCTCTGGCGCTTTTTTAACTCACCTTAGTAAAATGGGGAAAAACAGGCAAACTTCTCAACTCACTCCCTACTCTTTAAAAAATTTGCATAACCTTTTGAAACACCCTGTATACATTTTTATAATATTTAAATCAATATTTATCAAATTGTTTGTCAATAAGGTTATGGGCATTTCCACTTAAGAGCTAACGAGGGGTGTACAGGAGGGGTAAATCACCGATTTTGATAAAACTCGGGGGTATATAGACCTTGGGGTAATATGAATTTTCACCAAGGGAAAAGTTACGCTGGGCTTCCGTTTTGCTATAGCAACCGAAAATGTTTTTGACAACTTAAAATGAAAAAATCTATTTAATTAGTTGTCTAGCGACTTGCACAAAAGTATGAGAATAAATAATAAAAACAACGAAATCTAAAAGTGCACAAGATAATTTATTTAAAAGAAAAACAACCCGACTAGTTTCGGACAGCGTTACTGGTTCATCATCAGGGGGAATAACCGATTTACAACGTTTACACTCTTTTATAAGTTTACAAATAAGAAAATAATCGGGGGGGGGGGGGATTAATTAGAACAATAGATTTTTCCAAAGGTTAACAAATTCTACTCCAGGTCCTAAGTCACGATTTAATATTTTTTCACCCATTTTTTAATGTAATAAGCTTCAGCAATATCTAGGTCTATTCGATTTTTACAATGTTTTTTAAGTTTCAACGAGTCAAAATTAATTTTATGATTTAAATTAAAAGCGTGTGTGGCTAAAGCTGATTTCGCATCTTTGTAATCTGACGTCTGCGGAGTGGTCTTTTGCGCGTTTTTTAATATTTCTTTCAGTTTGGCCAATGTATTCTTTACCACATTCGCGTGGAATTGAATAGATGCCTGATTTATCTTCTGGTTCAACTAGGTCTTTAAGGGATTTTAAGTTATTTACGATTTTATTTAGAGGTTTAAACGCGATATTACAATTTAGTTTATTTTTTAGATTATTAGCAATTGTTGATGACAAGGTAGAATAAAATGGGAGATTTTCTTCAAAAGGTTTAAGCGTGGTTCGTTTAGCTACGTCATTAGAGTTTACAAATTTGTTATAAGCTTTGTCTACAACATCAGGGGGATAACCTCGGTCTATGGCCACTAGTTTTAAAAACTTTAATTAAGATTGTAGATGTGTTTCGTTCGAAGTAATATGTAACGCTCTATACACTAAAGTATAAAAAGATGACATTTTTTGAGATATAGGGTGTCCTGATTAAAAAAGTGGGTGAAAAATATTAAATCGCGACTTAGGACCTGGAGTAGAATTTGTTAACCTTTGGAAAAATATATCGTTCTAATTAATCCCCCCACGGATTATTTTCTTATTTGTAAACTTATAAAAGAGTGTAAACGTTGTAAATCGGTTATTCCCCCTGATGATGGACCAGTAACGCTGTCCGAAACTAGTCGGGTTAGTTTTCTTTTAAATAAATTATCTTGTGCACTTTTAGATTTCGTTGTTTCTATTATTTTTTCTCATGAAAAAATCTACATATAAAAAGCATGGGATTTTCACCGTTTCACAGGAGGGTACTTCCAGTGGCGTAGCTGATGGTCCGCAGGGCCCGCGGAGCGGGGGGGGCCTCGAGCTTCGGGTGGGGCCCCCGCTAACCATAAAAAAAATAAAAAGGGGGGCCTCATAGAGATTTTTGCGGGGGGCCTCTGAGTTCTCAGCTACGCCATTGGGTCCTTGATGAATTTCACCCAAAATTGTTCAAGTTTAGCATTTTAGTTGAAATTTAAATTTTTAATTTTTTTGAGTTTTCAAAAATTTTCAGAGGGTACCCCTTCCCCCCCCCCCCCCCCGGGAAACCGAGAAAATCCCATGCTTTTTTAAATGTAGATTTTTTCATTTTGTGTTGTCAAAAACATTTTAGGTTGCCATATAAAAAAGGAAGCCCAACGTAACTTTTCCATTGGTGAAAATTCATATTACCCCTAGGTCTACATACCCCCCGAGTTTCATCAAAATCGGTGATTTACACCTCGGGTACACTCCTCGTAAGTGTGATAAATCCTTAGACAAGTTGGGCGATAAATATTGCGTAGTGCGAATACATCCTCACTTCTCAGAAAATTCGCAGAGGCAGGCCCGAACAGGCCCCGGCCTTTCCAGACGCGTGCCTGCAATATCAATATCTCTCGGGCGGATTGGACGATTGATAGGCGCGCATTATCGACGGAACTTGAAACCATATGTTTAAACATAGGTTTGTGGCATTTCGTATCGCTTTATCTAAACTACACTCTATAGGCGATAGCGCCCTCTTCCATTCAATAGACCATCCATCGCCAACGGCCGCTACTGCGAAGCTCATATTTAATTGATTTATAGCTTATTATGAATGAATGACGCTTTTGAATGTATCGGGATCGTTTGCCGCGAAAATTAATATCGGGATAGATTTCGTTGTAAACTGAGATCGAAATTATCGTAACTTATGTATCTAAAAACATTTACTGAATTGTTTTAGTTCCCAAACCTCGTACATACACTTACGTGCATTTTTGGAGGTTTTCATTTATTCAAAAATTTATTTTAAAATAGTGCCAAAACAGGCTTCAATTTCTCGATTTTTATTATTAATTTAGAAAAGGATCGCTTAATACTTTTACTTTCACTTTGAGAACCAAAAGCTATAGCCTTTGCAAGAGTGGCTGGCTGGCTGGCTGGCTCACTGGCCATTCGTGTTATTTTCTTAATAGAACGACGAACGCCAGCCTTGGTCTCCAATGCGAGAACTTTAACCGACGCAAAAGCTTCAATAATAGCAACTTTGAAAGTAGAAAACTAAACTTTATTTAATATTATACGTGATACGTCGGTAGGTAGGCTTTTAAGGCGAAAAAACTAGTTAAGATCAAAGGGCCAAACAATTTTTAGACTGACTTGTTCGTTAGTCAAAATAAAACCCCCTAGAACCAAATAACCATAAATCAATTAAATAAATTTGCGAGTCTTCGCGGAAAGGTCTAATCTGTTGTCAAAATGGTCGGAGTCTAATTAAACGAAAAGTTTGAAGCAAATGTTTCAACCAACCAGTTGAAAATCACCCCAACTGGTTTATATCTGTAGCCTAAGTCTAATATTTATTATATTTAAATACGGCTTTGCAAAGCCAATAGAGGAACACGAGGTTTATCTCTACTGAACTTCATAGTAGTACTTACTTGTTAGTTAGTTTTCACCAAGGCGATTGTCACTTACAAACAGAAGGGTTTCTACCGAGTTTCTTATCTGTAACGATTAGTTGTAATGGGACAATTACCTTCTAACGGTCACTTGACCAGTACCGTACTTTCAAACCCAAGAAATCGACTCCCAAATTAACCAAATGGTACAATCAAAGACTACTCTAGTGGCACCCATTCAAATAAAACGATCCACTGTAGCATTGGTTTATAAGAAGATTCCACATAAAGGTTTCAGTTGCTTATCTTCAGAGAACGTCATTAGGCCTAACACGTGCTCCTCGTCACAGTTAACGTGGGTAGAAGCTTGATCATTTATTTTAAGTTGCGTGTTTTTTCTCCTTAGAGGTGCGACAATTTCTGTTATCTCCAAAAAACTATCAGTTATTAATGTTATATATATTTAAACCATTTAAATTAATAAATTTTCGTTAAATTCTGAAAACTAAAATTCGTTCAAAATGCTAAATAATAAACGACATCCCGAATTTGTGATAACCCAACAATTTGCATTTTTGGACGCCATATTTTTTATAGGTTTTGACTCCTGAAAATTGAAACCTCACCGTTGGCTGGGGAACGGGATCCAGATACGAGAGAACCCAGTGACCGGAATTATCGTACTAAAATACCAGAAATTAGTTCAATATATTATCCGAGCACGGGCCTATGCAATAACGCAGGAAACGGTAACTGGCTTTCGACCCACAATATTATATGGTACGCAAGCCCAAAGGTAAAACACCTTTAGCCAGAGGTGAGACAATTCCCAAACTCAACGCAGCAAGAAGAGTAGGTTCCGAGTTTTCACCCAGTGCAACAATTTGGGATCGAACCCGGCTCCTCTCGCTGTGAGGCGAAAGTGCTACCCCCCCCCCCCCCCCCAGCGTCATAGCAGGATAAAGACCTGTTTGGACAAACTGACAAACTTATGAAACATAATAATAGGTTTATCCTATAGGCGCAGTCCACCGGGCATCCGTTTGTAGTAGCTATCTAAATTCCTGTACCCTTTGCCCACGCTTTTAAGGGCCTTCTCTACCCTTTCGAACGCCTTGTTCAAGATCCCAATTAGTGCGAGACGCAAAGGAATCTAGATTCGATATCGGTTAAGACTTGGCGGCGCGCGGTATCTCGGGGTGTATCTTAAAGTCTAATTAACCGTCCCGTTGGGTTTACATGCCTTATTTATGAGCTACCATGAATATTTCCCCGATTATATATCGCTTTGGAGTTTTACAAAGATCGACTTAACAAGGAACCGCTCGCGCCCGCTAAGCAGTAATGGGGGCACTCCTCTCGTTTCAGAGCAGGTCGGTGGGTTTGGAATGAGAATGAGCCGCGAGAGTGAAAATAATTGAGACAGTTGGAGCAGAGCTGTTATTGAGCCAGATGATTCAGAAAGCAAATTTAAGGTTGGTTAAATGCGAGAGGTAAGCGTCTTTTTTTATTGGAACTGGAACAAAAATGAGCGCTTTACTCAGAGATATATTGAGCAGGAGAAAAGCTGAGCTGTCATGTTTACTCTTAAATAAGTAAAAAGATTTGTGAAAAATAGATCTGCTACTTCATGGAAATAAAATATTTAATCTAATTAAAATATTCGGAGGCTTTCGGGCCGTAGTACTTCGAAAGCCGCTACATAAATCTTTTTACGTATTCCAAATTCAAGGTTTACTCTTAAACTTTTCACAAACTGAGATTGGCGAATAAGAAATTGCCTAAAATTGGGGTTTTCTGGGCATTACAATTTACAATTTTAATTTGATTTTACATTATTTAGCCTACTACAACACTTTATTTGTTGAATAAATAGGAAATAATATTAAAATTCTTGAAAATTCCGGTATTTTTAAAGAATTGTGATGAGTGCCATATACTACTTTTTATAGAGGCGAGCGTGAAAATGCTTTAGCTGTTATAAATTCGAATTAAGTGAATAAGATAAAATTAGCGAAGAAAGAGATGCGCTATAGGTAAAAACGTTTGATCTGAGTAGATATGAGTGAGAGAGAGACATTCTCTAAGAGCTCTTGAGAAGAGCGCGAGATACGAATATGTCAGCTTAACATGAGCTGCGCGTGAGCTGACAAGGAATTTTAAAAAAATGCCTTTCACTGGAGATAATGATGAGCTATCACTAAACACATTTGATCTGTATTTATATGAGATACATATTATTTGAAACGCTCTTGCGATGAGCGTCAGAACGTGTCAGGTTAACACGAGTGGCTTGTGAGCTAAGAATGGATTTAAAAAAATGCCCATCACTGGAGTTAGTGTTGAGCTATCAGTAAAAGCGATTAATCTGTCTACATACTAGATAAATATTATCTGAACCGCTCATCTGATGAGTGTGAGCGCTTGTCAGGTTAACACAAGCTGTTTGTGAGCTAAGAATGGATTTAAAAACAATACCCATCCTTGAGCTATCAGTTAACACGATTAATCTGATCAGATATGAGATAAACTTTATCTGAACCACTCTTGTAATGAGCGTCAGGTTAACACGAGTGGCTTGCGAGCTGAGAATGGATTTCCGAAAAATGCCCAGCACTGGCACTCTGAAGTTAGTACTCTAAACTGGCAAGACTGTTGTGAAATCTTCCGCTACTCGAAGGAATTCCAATTAGCTTAGTCCAGAAATCAGAATTCCGATTAATCCGTCGGTTTTATACTTGGCCGTGTTCGGCGCTTAGAAATTACGATGGAACTATAAACTCTCTCTGTCTCGTATAAGTTCCAGGATGCGTAAACACGCATTGAAAATGTTTCAGAAGTCACGTTGGGCAAACGCAATTTCGCCTTCGAGAGCCGATATGGCGGCATCACACGAGAGCTTGATGGTTCCAATTAACCTCTTCAAGCGATAAATCAATTACATTCTAGCGTTAACACGAATTTGTTGGCCAAGTATTTACGTGTTAATGGCGAAGAAAAAATAGGACCCTTTCAAAGTTTCAGGTCCATTTTTGTAATGGTCGACAATAGAGTAGTATCGCTCTGCAGCTTTGGGCTATGACCGCCATTTTGACGGCAGTTTTTATCTATAGGAATAAAGCATGGGTGACGTCGGCATACGTCACGCCGATATTTCTCTATACTAGAGAACTCATGATTGACCTATACGATGAGAAGTCTGTCGTCTCATTCCTAGTTTCCCTACTAACAAGGAGACTACCCGAGGTGGTTATTTCCGATTTGGTTCAAACTCGGGTGGTAAGTAGACCTTCATGTAACTTGAAAATCCCTTAAAGGGTGGACAAATATGGGCTTTCGTTTTGAAATGGCAACCAAAAATGTTTTTCACAACTTAAAAACTGATTTTCTCTATGAAAATTAACATGGGAAAATCGAAGATTTTAAGGGTCCCCCCTAACAATATTTTTAAAAAAATTTAAAAAAGGTTCATCAATTAGATAAATAATTCCGATCATGGCTAAATCTGGTACATTTGGACCAATATACGTCAATTTTGGTAAATATGAGAAAATATACATATATTGGGTAAATACGAGTAATCACTTTTTAAGTTGTTAAAAACATTTTTGGTTGCCATGGCAAAACAAAAGCCCATTCTTGTCCACCCTTTTAGGGATTTTCAGGTTACATGAAGGTCTACTTACCACCCGAGTTTGAACCAAATCGGAGATAAACACCTCGGGTAGTCTCCTTGTAAGTAACTTACATTATATTGGGTAACCTTTAAAGAAAAATGTCTGTAAGAGTCTCTGTTCCTACTGCGTTATGCACATTTAATGACGATAAGAAGTTTTGGATTGGCCTTTAGGGTGAAAAGTTTGTAGAAGTTTCTATTCCTACTACGTTATGAAAATTTCTTAAGGCAGAAGAGCTATTGATTGACCTTTAGGATGGAAGTCTGTACTAGCAGGGCCCCCACTCAAATCTTTAATTTTTTTATAGGTAAAATAGGATTATTTTTCAAAAAATATAGGACTTTATAGTACTATTTATATAAAATTATATGATTTTATAGGACTATATATGCTATTTAATTTACTAACTTTATGCCTTTAAAAACAAAATCTATATTTAGAGAAATAAATCTTTGATTTTCACTTAAAAACTAGAAACTATTTAATCATTTTATCACCAAAATATACTAGTAGCTAACCATGTTAACAATAACAAAAGTATAGACTAGAACGATTTCGTATAGGAATTTATCCTATAGCTAAATCTAGCAATTTAACTGAGTGGCTGGATTTTAAATGGGCCAAATACCAAAATTATAGGATTTTATAGGACTTTTGGGGGATTTTGCTAAAAATATAGGATGTTATAGGACATTTTTGAAAATATAGGATTTTATAGGAATTATAGGACCTCTGGGGGCCCTGTACTAGCCTCAATTTCTACTACGATAAGTCTGTAGGAGCCTCAATTCCTACTAAACCTTAAATTTGGTTGAGAGTGAAATGCGAAATTGTAAAGAAAGTCACTGCAATTCGGAAAATTTCCCGGAAAATTTCCCGGAAAATTAACAACACTAGGAAAAGGTGTTTTCCCAAAACCGTTCTCTTTTCCATTGGGTATAGAATGTGTGTGCGTGTGATTTGTGAGTTTGTGTTATGTGGTAATGTAAGTTGGCGTGTTAGTGCGTGCTGTTTGCGTGTTATGGCGTATGTTGGTGTTTTTGTATTTTTACTCTCAGAGTGCTATTAGTTATTGTTTTTGGGACAGACCGAGCGCTGAGGGTTACGTTAAACGTCTAGCATCTAAATGGCAGGGTTTCCAACAAATGTTTACGGTATTCGTCTGATTACCTATTTGCGAAATCGTCGGGTAGGATTTAAACCCGGGCCCTCCTGCTTGACAGGCGAGCGTTCTACCATAGAACCACCTAAGCTCATTACGCGAAAATTAGAAATTCAGCTTACGCGGACGCGTATATTAATAGTTAATAGAATTTTACATTTTGGTTCTTATTTAAATATAAAGAGATTTGATGTTCGAATTAAATTATTGCGTAGAAGAAATTAAAATGTTGCGGCTTGTCAATGGAATAAAAATAAATCCGGCGACCGCGAATTTGTACCGGGGCCCTTCTGCTTGGCAGGCGAGTGGTCTACCACAGAACCACCGACACATGTTACGCTACGGCGATATTTAGAAAAACAGCTTTGGCGAAAGTCCGTTTTCCCTTACGCTTTTATAAACGTATTAACGTCAATTTATCCTATAATATATATATTAAATAAAAATAAAAATTAATTTATTTAATATAAAACGTAGTCGAGGGCAGAAATCGAACCCGGGCCATACCCTAAGCGGGTGTATTCTTTACCGCTGAGGTATTGACTGAGATGTAAATTTTGGCTTGCCAACTTGTTTAGGTGTTTTGAGACAAAATAGAATAATTTCAGATACGTGTTTATATTGAAAGATGATTGTCGAAAGCGTGCAGTTGGTAGAGAGGACGGCCACCTTAACCGTTTGACGACCTTAAACTAGTCGTAGTTACAGTTGTTAACTGATCAATTGATGGCGTTAGTTGTCTTAGCGACACTTTTTAAAAATAAGAACACTAGCACAGCTACAACGATTTTGTAACATACGGACTACATCGAAAATATTGCATTTGTAGTTCAATCTTTGGTCTGATACTCTACGCTCGATTTCAAATTGATCCGAATCTTAAAATGAATGACAATGGATTGTTACATCACTGTGTTACTTTAAATTTAAATTTAAAGTTATAAAATAATTTTATACAATGCGTAGGAGGGTGGTGGCAAGCCCTTCATGCCACGCGAGAAATCAGCTTCCTATTCTCAATCTTACCGTTTACCTCAAAAAGTGTTTATGGAAAGAGGAACCCCCTGTCACTAGTGACGAGAGAACTTGCAAATTAAACGTGCAAGGAGTGGTTCCGAGTTTTCACTCAGCGCCAGAAGTTACGATCAAACCCGGTTCCTCTCGCTGCGAGGCGAAAGCAATAACTTCTCCGCCACCGCATATTCAAATATTAACTTTCATAACGATAACTTTATCTAATGGCCAGAAATGCTTATCCTGCCGTAACGCGTATGGTAAGATCACTCTGACGGCTTTGGCTCCACCTACGAGAGAAAAATCCCCTCCGCCTACGCTCCCCTCTCACGTTGTTGTTTTTTAAGTTAACATAGTGACGTCAAAAAAACCATCAGCCACATCGAGACGAAAATTTACCGCGATAAGCATTCCAAGTAGAGGTGTGGATTCCTGTAACGGACTATAAGAAAAATTCCTGCCTTTGATCACAGACATTTCGTGAATAACCCGGAGCCACGGCGGACTAATGTTAAGTCGGTACAGTGGCTCCGGGTCCTCGATCATTTGGCCATTCATTTTTTATCTTTCATGGGCTCTTTGTCACAACAACGTGTCGTTTTTCAGTTTCAAGTTCCTTTTCAACCCAACACTTTCTTGTCGCTTTTTATAGACTGATTCAGAAAGTGCTTACAGATAAAAAAAAAAACATGCATATACGGACTAAGCCAGCCCTCGAAAACTTGTAGCTGTGTATAGCTTTATCGCGTGCAATCAACACTCGTATGATTAGATGAGACAATCTAAACTCAGACGCCGCAAAACCATTAATATTTGCTGGTTTACTATAATAAAAATAATTCTAACACTATTACAATCGAATGGCTTTGTGAAGACACTTAGAATAAAAAACGTAATGCAACGAGAGTTAAAAGTGCACAAGAGATTTTATTTACAAAAATAAATAGCCTGGCTTGTTTCGGGCGCGTTTTTGCTCTGTCATCAGAGGTATAACCCGTTAACAAAATCCACAGATCCATATAAAACCTACGTACTTAGATTTTCAATGGGAAAATTTAATATTTTGTGTTGTCAAAAACATTTTTCGTTGCCATGTCAAAACGGTTGCCCATTGAATAAATTCCCTTTAGGATTTTTCATGATACATGAAGGTCTACCAATCCCCCGAGTTTGAACAAAATCGGTTGTTTATACTTCGGGATGTCTCCTTGTTAGTCATTAAGATCGAGAAGCGCCCAAAACGAGAATGAAGAGCGCTGCTAATTGCAACAACACGAAACGCGTTGGCCCGTAGTAGAGCGAGCGACTGGGATAATGGAGTGCGCGGAGCTTACCCGCCAAGGCGTTGACTGGAATGACGTGGGAGCCGTCCTTGATCCACGCGTTGACTGTCAAGAAGTCCTTGACGAAGCCTGGAATGTGACATCTGAGGACTCCGGTGTTTCCCGCTATCACAAATTCGTCGTACACGTCGACTGCGTAGTTCTGGATGTTCACTGCGGGGATAAAAACCATCGGAAAACCAGTTAATCGACGGAAACCTTTCAAAGAAGCTTTGAATTTCAAATAAAATATTGTAAAGAAAACCGTGTTGTCTCATTTCAATCAATTTCATTTAAATTAGTGATTTAAATCAAATGATTTTTTTTAGAAAAATCGTGTCAATGCATTTATGAAAATGTATAAAAAGCATGTTGTCTAGCAATCTCAGTTTAGAGAGAATTTAAATTTAGTTACAAATTAGTTATTTAGTAATTAATATTACCTTAAATAAAAATCAATAAAAATCCAATTTAAATCGATAAAAATCTATAAAAATTATAAATAAAATCGATAATGTTTTCATACATTGGAATTAAATGCATTTGAACATTTACAAAAAAGCTACAAAATCATGGTCGTTTTAAGATTAAACAATTTGGTCAGCCGTATTTTAGTTAAACATCGAAAGAGAAATATATTGAATGACCACATTCCCATATTTACCCAAATTGGATTTATGGCTGTGAAGGATTTTTATCATTTATTTTTCTCGTCTTAATGGCATCAGAGATATGTAATGGCCAAATTTATTAGCCCCTGAGGGTCCGAACGGGTATAACGATCGAGAGATATTTTCGTTCCCAATGCATCGATATATCATTTATATTTGAAACTTCCGCTGTTGTTGGGAAATCAAGAACCAAAATTTACGGGCCTCCGATGGCACACCCGGGATTCATGATCGATTAAAGAGATATGGGAAAAAGGAGTCCAAAAATACGGAGACGCCACTGATTTAGACACAATGACTGAAATAAACTTATACGTATACCCAAAAACCGACACCCAAAAAATTACCCCAAAATATCAACTGAACAACAACAACAACGAATAATACTACAACAGCTACACTTCGAGTAAAACATTAGTTCCACTCGAAATATATTTTAATGTTAAACTAAAAAAGGGTGTTCAGAGCGTTGATAGGATTAGAATAGCCTTGACCCCTCCAACTTCCTCCGTTCCTTTATGAAACCCTTTTCGAAAAATCAGCCGCCGGCAGCGAAAGTACATGTTTTAAGGGAATAACATTAGCAGAATAAAGCGATAAGCAAGTTCTCTCGTAAGACATATATTTCCGCTAACACCAAATCTCCCCAATATGAGAGCCAACCATCGACTAGACCAATTACTAGACTCTCGCGCCAAAGGGAGATGACAGCCCGCCTCGAATCGTAGCGCGGAGTGAAACCCCGCGAGTTATCACGAAGGAAAAAAGTAGTCGCTCCCAACTCGGACCGACCTGGAATCGTGCTGGGAGTCTGAAGATCATTGGACGCGGCTTGTTACGAGACACATAATACTCTGGTTTCCGAGGCGTACCATCATTACCGGACACGAAAGAACCCCGCTCGAAGAGACAGAGACGGAGAGTGGCCTGTGTTCGTGGGCGGAGCGCCATCTACCATCTTCGATCTCAAGTTTCCCGCCGAGAAGAATTTCGCGAAAGGGAAACCGTCATATACAGATTGTGTTCGGGGTATTGACAAACAATGGGTTGCGTCAAAGTTGCGAGGTTTCTTTGGCTCTTGACGCTTTTTCTTGGTGGTAGAAACGTTTGAGAGGTTGTGGGGGCCACGTAAACCACGATTTTGAGGGGTGTCACCACGGCAGTCCGAAACTTTTATGAAAGATAAAAATGTCACAGGTTTTCTTTACTTTTTCGAAAATTTTAGATACAGATAAGATGATAGCTACGGATGCGTGATATATTTGGTTATACCAAATAATTCGATCAAATACCGAATCGAATATTCGATTTTGCTCATCATATAGTTGATTATTCTAAAAGGGGGAAAGATAGAAAATATTTGGTATTTCAAATCGTTTGTAAAACTGGTCGAACGTGTTAAATATTGGATTTGGTATTTCAAATAGTTTGAAAAACTGGTCGAACGTGTTAAATATTGGATTTGGTATTTCAAATCGTTTGTAAAACTGGTCGAACGTGTTAAATATTGGATTTGGTATTTCAAATAGTTTGAAAAACTGGTCGAACGTGTTAAATATTTGATTTGGTATTTCAAATAGTTTGTAAAACTCATCGAACGTTTTAAATATTTGATTTGGTATTTCAACAAGTTTGTAAAACTGGTCGAACGTTTTAAATATTTGATTTGGTATTTCAAATAGTTTGAAAAACTGGTCGAACGTGTTAAATATTGGATTTGGTATTTCAAATAGTTTGAAAAACTGGTCGAACGTGTTAAATATTGGATTTGGTATTTCAAATAGTTTGAAAAACTGGTCGAACGTGTTAAATATTGGATTTGGTATTTCAAATAGCTTGAAAAACTGGTCGAACGTGTTAAATATTGGATTTGGTATTTCAAATCGTTTGTAAAACTGGTCGAACGTGTTAAATATTGGATTTGGTATTTCAAATAGTTTGAAAAACTGGTCGAACGTGTTAAATATTGGATTTGGTATTTCAAATAGTTTGAAAAACTGGTCGAACGTGTTAAATATTGGATTTGGTATTTCAAATAGTTTGAAAAACTGGTCGAACGTGTTAAATATTGGATTTGGTATTTCAAATAGCTTGAAAAACTGGTCGAACGTGTTAAATATTGGATTTGGTATTTCAAATCGTTTGTAAAACTGGTCGAACGTGTTAAATATTGGATTTGGTATTTCAAATAGTTTGAAAAACTGGTCGAACGTGTTAAATATTTGATTTGGTATTTCAAATAGTTTGAAAAACTGGTCGAACGTGTTAAATATTTGATTTGGTATTTCAAATAGTTTGTAAAACTGGTCGAACGTGTTAAATATTGGATTTGGTATTTCAAATCGTTTGTAAAACTGGTCGAACGTGTTAAATATTTGATTTCGTATTTCAAATAGTTTGTAAAACTGGTTGATCTTGTTAAATATTGGATTTGGTATTTCAAATAGTTTGCAAAACTCGTCAAACTATTTAAATATTTGATTTGGTATTTCAAATAGTTTGTAAAACTCATCGAACGTTTTAAATATTTGATTTGGTATTTCAAATAGTTTGTAAAACTCATCGAACGTGTTAAATATTTGATTTCGGTATATGACGTGGTAAGTCAAAATAATTTGATATTCAATATGATCCTCCAAAAATTATATTTACGGAGCTCGAGGGATTAAAAATAATTAACGAGTATTCGAACAAAAGCTAGTGATGGACGAGCGGTAGCACGTACGTGGCGCATTCGTCGCGCGCATTTATTAAATAGAAACCAATCGCCTAGTGTTTGTAACGCCATCTACCTTCTTCGGTAGTCAATTATGTTTAAACTACTTACGATTAGAAAACCTGTTTAGGGAACTTGCATGAGTTATTGTGCACAGACTGTTTACCCCGAGGTTAACCCTAGCTTTGGGTTTAAATGTTATGTCACAGACTTTGGACTTGAGCTAGGAAATTCATTTTCCTCCTTAAATACTAGAAATTTATTGTATCTGTGGTACAACTTATACGCATCGCATATAAGGATCCAAATTTAATAGTGAATATTGTGAAATACTACACATTGATCTTGGCCAAACGATGAAAAGGTGCATTATTAAATCAAAACTTAAATATTTTAGACAAATTTATCTATTTCGTAAAAATCTGAAATGAAGATCTACAGGATGTTTCAAAGGGATATGCAAAAATTTTAATGAGTTATAGGGGGTGAGTTGAGAAGTATGCCTGTTTTTCCCCATTTCCCTACGATGAGTTAAAACAGCGCCAGAGAGCTTCGAAGTGTGGCCTACTAGCCCCTGGAAGTAGGCTGAAATAAGCGCAAAACGAAGCAGCAGGGAAACGCGAACAATAAGGTTTGGGTTCATGTGATAGGTATAAAAGGGACTTTGTAAACAAATCGAGGTAACCAGCGTACAAAAGTAAACTTAAATAGTGTTTAAAGTCCTAGCTGCTTGGTTTTGTCTTGTTGCAGCCTACTTCCAGTGGCTAGTAGGCCACACTTTGAAGCTATCTGGCGCTCTTTTAATTCATCGTAGGAAAATGGGAAAAAAACAGGCATACTTCTCAACTCACCCCCTACAACTCCTTAAAATTTTTGCATAACCTTTTGAAACACCCTGTATATGTTACCAAAATAGGATTCAAATTATACAGAAAGAAAATGAGTAGTAACTAAAAAAATGCTAAAATTGAAACCTTCTAGCTATAATAATCGTGTCCGAACCAAACACAAACGCGGAAGAAACATTAAGAATCTATACTAGCCAACAATAAGATTTCCCGGTCGCGACAGCTCCTGACATCGGCTGGGATTGCGTCAAGCGGTGTTAATGTCTAATCTGGTTTTAAGATCCTAAAACCTTTTGGGATGATTTCATCTCGAGTGAGCTGGTCATTTTTCCGAACCTTTAATGTCCGAGATCGCCCCTTAAAAAGCATTCTGGCAGATGATTCCACCGATGCTTTCCAACTGAGATAAATATGACGATAAAAAGTTTGGAAATCGACTACTTAGAGCCTTACCTCGCGAAATAAATCTTGAGAAGCAGTGATGGGCATTTTTGTTAAACAGCAGCTCAAGCTCGCTATTCTTTTCGCTTCTCTCTTTTAGCTAATTTTTGAGTCATGTTTTCCTTCAATAAAAGTTTCCGAAAGGCACTATTATGACGTATTTCGCCTTGCACTCTTTCTTCCACCAAATTGTGCATTTCATTTGGTATTTTTCAATGGACACCCAAAAGGTCGTTTACTAAGCCACGTTCACACTAGACCCTAAAACCCAGTTTAGGTCAGTTTGTATGCCAGTTTTGACCGCCGACTATAATTCTTGGTTCACAAGTGCGAAATCACTTCACCCCGGTTTGCTTATAGCCAAGGCTTAACACCATTTCAAATTATGACTAGAATTTTGAAAATACTAAAATGTATCCCAAAACAATTAGTTAAACATGTTTACTATACATAGAGTAATATTACTGGTCATTATTTAGAATTTTATTCCCATTATTTTGGAAAATACGAGCTATTTGACTTCCCCGCCTTGTCGTTTTGAAAGCGATTCTAAGCGAACCGACTTGGACGAGTTGCTTCCCGAACCAACATGAAGCGATTTCTCACGCTGGTTTTGAAAACTAGTTATCTATAATGGAGCGATTTTAGGGGTGATAAATTATTAATATTAATTACATTCTATATAAAAATTATTAATATTAATTACATTCTACATAAAAATTATTAATATTAATTACATTCTATATAAAAATTATTAATATTAATTACATTCTATATAAAAATTATTAATATTAATTACATTCTATATAAAAATTATTAATATTAATTACATTCTATATAAACATTATTAATATTAATTACATTCTATATAAAAATTATTAATATTAATTACATTCTATATAAAAATTATTAATATTAATTACATTCTATATAAAAATTATTAATATTAATTACATTCTATATAAAAATTATTAATATTAATTACATACTATATAAAAATTATTAATATTAATTACATTCCATATAAAAATTATTAATATTAATTACATTCTATATAAAAATTATTAATATTAATTACATTCTATATAAAAATTATTAATATTAATTACATTATAAAAATTATAAATTATTAATAATAATTACATTCTAAATATGATAAATTATTAATATTAATTACATTCTAAATATTATAAATTATTAATATTAATTACATTCTATATAAAAATTATTAATATTAATTACATACTATATAAAAATTATTAATATTAATTACATTCCATATAAAAATTATTAATATTAATTACATTCTATATAAAAATTATTAATATTAATTACATACTATATAAAAATTATTAATATTAATTACATACTATATAAAAATTATTAATATTAATTACATTCCATATAAAAATTATTAATATTAATTACATTCTATATAAAAATTATTAATATTAATTACATTCTATATAAAAATTATTAATATTAATTACATTATAAAAATTATAAATTATTAATAATAATTACATTCTAAATATGATAAATTATTAATATTAATTACATTCTAAATATTATAAATTATTAATATTAATTACATTCTAAATATTATAAATTATTAATATTAATTACATTCTAAATATTATAAATTATTAATATTAATTACATTCTAAATATTATAAATTATTAATATCGGTTACAATACCATTATAATTATTAATGATAAATATTTAACTATTTTCAATATCAACCATTATTATAAAACTAAATTATATTAAATTGTAATATAATTCGTATGTTTTTTCTGAAAATTTAGTGATATTAATAACCCTACAGATGGCCACTATGAAATATTGATCAATTAAGCTCCACCCACAAAATTCGAAAACGAGTACATCATGTTTGTTGTTGCAGGGTTGTTGAATTTTTAATTGGATTGATTTTTAAACCTTTAAAGCTAATGCTTCTTTTCTTGACAAATTGATTAATAATTTTAAGTGAAACGGTAATGTAAACTAAAATTTAAATTAACTTACTTAAGGGTCATTCCATGACAAAACGCCTGCCACAGAACACCCGACCCCTTTCGATTTTGCCCAAATTTTGTATACAGGGTTTTTTGGGCCTAGGAAAACGATTTTGACAGTTTCATATTAGGGTGCGCATTGTCTTTAAAATGAGGTATTACATGTGATTTTGCGATAATTATGTCATAAGATATACTAGAAAACATTTAGGGGGTCAAGGCGAACTTTTGAAAAAACGCGTATGCTGTATCTCGTAAACGGCTGAACCGATCGTTATGAAACTGTCAAAATCGTTTTCCTAGGCCCAAAAAACCTTGTATACAAAATTTTGGCGAAATCGAAAGGGGTCGGGTGTTAAAATTAAAAAAAAACTAGGTCGTTTTGTCATGGAATGACCCTTAAATGTAATTACTATTTACAAACTAACTTGAATTTTTATTATTGAAGAATAATAGGCGATTTAAATCTCTGATTTATTCCAAATTAATTTAAATCTAAGTTCGACTGTTCTCATAACTGTGAGATAATATACACTTTTTCCATTTTGATTTATATTATGGTAATTCGCATATCTAATCGGGGAATGTTTTAGTCGCGTTGAAATTTGTACAGGTGTCATTTATGTTGAATTTACTACTAACTCAAAATTTTAAAAATAGGCGTTTACTGGGTTTTGCTTGGGATAGCCAAGTTCTTGAGTTCTTGACACGGACCGCGTGGAAGCTGTGGTAATACATTCGCTTGTCAGGAATTATAATGACAAATGCAAAGTGGGATTTTACATCGAAGACAGTCGAGTAAAAACGACCACGAAGAAAGTTAAATCTATGGGCGAAAGAAAATTTAAAATGGTGAACAACTTGGAGAGGCTGCGAAGTATCTTTTGATGACGTTTCCAGCGGCCGGGCCATCAGAATTTATCCGCAACGAGGGCCCGAGCCCCTCTCAAATACCCCGAAATACCTGTTAGGGCTCTTTTTATAAACAGTGCTGAAATAAACTACGGGAAACTTACACTCTTTATAGCTGGGTAAACGATTCGGCGAAGACTATTTTGCGTAACGACAGCCCGTTTTCATCGGGTTAGAGGGGGAGGCTGGCCATGGGGCAGGAGGAGACAAAGAGAGGTACACAAGAGAGATAAGGGGGCCACCAAATGGATTCCAAATGGGTCTTCTTCAGATTTGGAAGAAATCTAGGTTGCGATCTCCTCATTACCTCACTTCTTTCTCGCCACCCCCTTATCTCCCCCCTTTTATAGGGTTTTAAACCTAGCGCCCCAATTTACCTTCAATGGAAACTATTGAACTGAGCGGTGTTGATGTCGTTACAATAGCTTCGTGAATTTTAAATTAGGTAATTTAATAGTCATTATCGTGATTTAATTATTATTTAATTCTGAAAACTGTTTTCATTAATCTAGGATTAAAAATAAAAAGTCAGTCATCAACGCATTGGCTAAATTTCGGCGAAAAGATCAACTAATTAGTGATCGTACTATTATGTCAGGAATCCATACCTCTACTTGTAATGCTTATCCTGCCGTATGGGAAGATCACTCTGACAGCCTTGGACCCGCCTACGATAGAAAAAATTCCCACTGCGCGCGCTCCCCTCCCACGTTGTTGTTTGTTAAGTTAACACATTGACGTCAAAAAAACCGTCAGCCACATCAAGACGAAAATCTGCCGCGATAAGCATTCCAAGTAGAGATATGGATTCCTGATTATGCATGTTGATGAGAGCGTTTTTCTGATAAAAAAATTACTTTCAAAAATATTATTTTTCCTATCCGTGTTCATGTGTGATTTGTAAGGTATATTCTAAAATCGTTTGTTCTGAACTAGTGATAAAGTTTATACCTCCAGAATCCAGATTTGTTCTTTTAAAAGATTTTGGTTTTTCACATTTACGACTTCAGCCTTAAGCATTGAAGACCGGAAACCGTAATTCTCGAATAGACACTTGAAGCCTGAAGACCGGAAATCATAATCCACCAATAGACACTGGAAGCCTGAAGACCGGAAACCATAATCCACTAATAGACACTCGAAGCCTGAAGACCGGAAACCATAATCCTCCAATAGACACTTGAAGCCTGAAGATCGGAAACCATAATCCTCCAATAGACACTCGAAGCCTGAAGATTGGAAACCATAATCCACCAATAGACACTGGAAGCCTGAATACCGGAGACCATAATCCACAAATAGACACTTGAAGCCTGAAGACCGGAAACCATAATCCACCAATAGACACTGGAAGCCTGAAGACCGGAAACCATAATCCACCAATATAGACACTGGAAGCTTGAAGACCGGAAACCATATTCCACCAATAGAAACTGGAAGCCTGAAGACCGAAAACCATAATCCACCAATAGACACTGGAAGCCTGAAGACCGGAAACCATAATCCACCAATATAGACACTGGAAGCTTGAAGACCGGAAACCATATTCCACCAATAGACACTGGAAGCCTGAATACCGGAGACCATAATCCACAAATAGACACTTGAAGCCTGAAGACCGAAAACCATAATCCACCAATAGACACTGGAAGCCTGAAGACCGGAAACCATAATCCACCAATATAGACACTGGAAGCTTGAAGACCGGAAACCATAATCCACCAATAGACACTGGAAGCCTGAAGACCGGAAACCATAATCCACCAATATAGACACTGGAAGCTTGAAGACCGAAAACCATAATCCACCAATAGACACTGGAAGCCTGAAGACCGGAAACCATAATCCACCAATATAGACACTGGAAGCTTGAAGACCGGAAACCATATTCCACCAATAGACACTGGAAGCCTGAATACCGGAGACCATAATCCACAAATAGACACTTGAAGCCTGAAGACCGAAAACCATAATCCACCAATAGACACTGGAAGCCTGAAGACCGGAAACCATAATCCACCAATATAGACACTGGAAGCTTGAAGACCGGAAACCATATTCCACCAATAGACACGGGAAGCCTGAATACCGGAGACCATAATCCACAAATATACACTTGAAGCCTGAAGACCGAAAACCATAATCCACCAATAGACACTGGAAGCCTGAAGACCGGAAACCATAATCCACCAATATAGACACTGGAAGCTTGAAGACCGGAAACCATATTCCACCAATAGACACTGGAAGCCTGAATACCGGAGACCATAATCCACAAATAGACCCTTGAAGCCTGAAGACCGAAAACCATAATCCACCAATAGACACTGGAAGCCTGAAGACCGGAAACCATAATCCACCAATATAGACACTGGAAGCTTGAAGACCGGAAACCATATTCCACCAATAGACACTGGAAGCCTGAATACCGGAGACCATAATCCACAAATAGACACTTGAAGCCTGAAGACCGAAAACCATAATCCACCAATAGACACTGGAAGCCTGAAGACCGGAAACCATAATCCACCAATATAGACACTGGAAGCTTGAAGACCGGAAACCATATTCCACCAATAGACACTGGAAGCCTGAATACCGGAGACCATAATCCACAAATAGACACTTGAAGCCTGAAGACCGAAAACCATAATCCACCAATAGACACTGGAAGCCTGAAGACCGGAAACCATAATCCACCAATATAGACACTGGAAGCTTGAAGACCGGAAACCATATTCCACCAATAGACACTGGAAGCCTGAAGACCGAAAACCATAATCCTCCAATAGACACTTGACGCCTAGAGACCGGAAACTAGAGATTTCAGTTGAGACTGGAGACTAGGAAACCGGAAATCATATTTTCCAATAGAGTAAGAAAAACTAGAGACCGGAAGTCATATTTCCCGGTTAAGTATGAAGGCCTTTAGAAATCAAATCAATAAACATATTGGGCAGTGGAGAATAAAGACAGAGACAGGAAATTATATTTTCTATAAAGAATGGAGACCGGAAATCCGAATTTTGCAGTAGAGCCTAAATATGTTACTGGCATTTAAATAAACAATAACAATTCGAGCTCTCTATCGAAATCAGTTCTAGAGGCATAGTAAACACGTTAAGTAACACCTATTCTTAAAGGGTGTAAATCCGCTAAATAGCTAGTAATGTGAAAAAGTAGCGTCGTGACTGGCTCGAACTTGTTCGTATTTTCTCACGCGGTATCTTTCCACGCGGTTCCGAGGTTGAAGAAAAGAGACAGATCTAAAAAGAAACTTTATTTCTTTTTGCGCCCAAAAGAACTTTGGTAATGATCTTTCCCTCGTTTTCTCTCCGCGCCGGCCGATTCCACATTCTTTTCCTATTTCTGCTCGATTTATCTCGAATGATGACGAGAGCGGGTTTATACGCGCCGCTAAAAAGAACCGGGAAAGAATACTGACTGACTGCTCTTCGTTTTGGGGGCCTGGCCGCGACTGCTCTTCGTTTTGGGGGCCTGGCCGCGACTGCACGGATGAGGCGTCTTCGAGAATCGATCTCGACAAATTTTTACGTTTTTCTAAAAACGAACTTATAATCCGATAACCAATTCAATCGGGGTCATATCTTTGGGGGGGGGGGATTTGGGGGGCGAAATCTTTTGGATCCGGAATGGATATATAAAGACTACTTTTGGAGGAAAAATTATTCGATATGATATGAAATAAAATGAAATGAGAAAAAGTATCAAAATGAAGAAAAACAAGCTGGAGCGAGATCAAAATTGGTCCGAATTTGAACAGCGGTTAATCCACCGTTGGTCAAACATACGATTGAATTATACCAAAAAGTGACTGAAATTCGATCAAAGATTTATCAGATGTTTGATCAGAGATTGATCAGATGTTCGGTCAATTCTGGATTAGAAATTAAAAAAGGTCGATTTTATTTTATAACACCCAACTCTATTATTTGATAATGAATTTTAAATAAATAAAGGATTTTAGATAAATATTTAATTTCAACGGTACCCAAATTTACCATATATTCTCATCGATAATTTGTAAAATATAATAAAATCTTATAAGAAAAATAACTACAATAAACATCTTTTAAATTGGACATTTGAGGATCCCAGTAAATGCATTATTTACAGAATTACAAAGGCCGAAAGCATAGCACCGCCGAAAAAACAATTTTTTTACTTCGTCCGTAGCAAATAAAGGAAAAGTTATATTCCCCTAATCGAGACGGAAATAAAAAATTCCCCTTTTCTTAAAAAAAAATTTCGTTTTTATTTCTTAAAAATAATACTAATCAATAAAGGAGGAAATCGAGATTGCAATGTCGTCGACTTTGCCCAAATTCGCCCGGACTCGTTTTCCAATTCAGATTTACTTCCCCCACTCTCCTCCCCCCGGCCACGCGGGGGAGGATTTTACAGAGATATAGACTTCCTTCACATCGAAATATTTCATTTTTAAAAACGCGAAAATAAGAGAAAAGATATTTCTTTATTTTATAAAAGTAGATTGCACGGATGCCCAAACTAGAAATTATTCCTAATACAATTTAAAGTTGAAATAATCTCAGTCCCGTATCCACACGGCGCTGGGCGCTGTAATTGCTTTTAGTGGGAAATATAAAAATTTGATTAATTTATTATTAGAAATGTAATCAGGTTTTGTAAAGACTTTCTAAGCGACGGATTTTTGTTTTTCTGGTAGTTAGAAAGAAGATTCGTTTTAATGAACTACCAACTTTCAAGTTAAAAATTCAGTGAACGCTACTCGTCCAGCCTAGCGTATTAAGTCCGATTTGTTGAGATTTCCAAAGCTTACCAACGCGTGGTTTAAGGACTAGACTCTCGAAACAAACACGTTCACCGACTTCTGACCGACGCTTAGCGTAAAATTTTCATCTTAAATAGTCTTAAGCTTGTTTTCCACTAGCGCGCGTCATAGTGTTATTTTCTTTACGCGCGTAAAAACGTTTGAACGTTTCAAAGCCGAGAAACGCGTCGTTGCGCGCGCCAGTGGAAAACAAGCATTAGTCGATAGCTACGCCGCAAAATTTTAGTTTTGAAAACGAAAACATTTGAAAGAGTTGGCCGTTTTCGGTCTATCGAAATCTGGCAGCCTTGCCTGCCTTCCGGCCTGTATCTCCATACCGAAAATGGCCGACGATTACGCCACCGAAAATATTTTACTAATCTGATCGGCGGCGTTTTTTACCGTTATATTGATTTATCGACTAAGACTATTATCCATAACATCTTTTCGATTGGACAGAAATCAATTATACTACGACCAGATACAGATTGTGTTTATCGAAAGGGATTGAGTTGAAGTTTTTTTTTAAAAGGTGCGATTCTTTTCCATCAGGTAATAAAATTAGACTATTTCGCGCTGCCACTACGATAGGGGGCAATACTATACGAGGTCTTTTATGGTAAAACACGGGAAAATCACAGAAGATGTTTTATTAGGAGGAGCTACTTGTTTAAACCTTCGTTTCTTTAATTTTCCGCTTTGGTTTGGTACTTTTGAAAACCCCAAGTCTATTATAGACAGGGTTGCCACAATATTTTAAGAGACATTCCCCGACTTCATAAAGGCAAAATAAGTAAATTTTTATTTTTATATTTTACTTTTATCAGAAGTTTATAAATTGAAATCAACCTACATTACCGTTGAATTGGGAATAATACTGCTGGAATTACATTTACGATTTCAGTTGCCATGGTTACGCGGGACCTGTTCTGATAAGACTGAACGAAATTCATCTTTATAATTAGGCAGTAGCGCCATCTATATTTTGAAAAGTTATATGGCTAAAAATAAATAATTATTAGTTAACTCACCGTAACTTTAATTACAAAGGATCGTGTTGACAGAATAAAATTAGTTTTAAACAACTTCAAAGTTTTGTTTGTTACGAGAAATCATTTCAATTTCGCATCAGATTCGCGAAACATTTCAATTGCAACATAGTTGCCACCACTAGAGACAGATGCCGCCACGGTAGAACGATAAAGTTGATAAAGTCTCCTTATTGAACCAAATTGGTCCCGCGCCAGCCAGATTTAGTTGTACCTCTATTTATTCACAACTCAATGTACATTTCAGTACCGACTTAACTCTAAAAAAATAAAATACTTTGAATTTGATTTGAATTTGACAAAAGGTAATATTTTTAAAAATATTAGCAAAACTTTAAAGGCACTTAATAATAATCTTAGAATTTGTCAGATAACTAGAGTAAGATTACCTTCAAAAAGTGTCAAGATAAAGTTGAATTCACTGACTTTTCCCTGACTTTTGACCAATTCTTAAATTTCCCTGACCTTTCCCTTAATGTTTGGGACCTTTTTAATTCCCTGATTTCCCTGTTTTCCCTGACGTGTGGAAACCCTGAATATTGCTCAAGTTACCTTGATGCAGAGAGTAATTTTCAACAATAATAATAATAGCATTAAATGAACAATACAATAACAACACGAAGACTGGACGCTTCCCGCACTTTGATTTACGCATTTATTTGTATTTGGGTACGATTTTTAGCGTTGCTTTCAATTCTTCTCATGCTCGAAGATAAAGTTGCTTCCTCCTAAAAAAACCAATCAACCCGCAATCTCATTGGTCAATTAACACTTAATGCTTTCCGAGGCCCTACGTTTTCCCTCATCCCTTGGCGCCTAGATCGGCCTAGATTTAATAATAAATTTTCATTAGAAATTAGTAATTTACGTAACCCAAAATGATAATATCTTATTTTCCTAAATCTTTTCGTAGCCATGGGGCAATTAATTTTAATTGATTACTAATATTTAATAGTTGATTTTATAAAATAAAAATGGTCTTGCTCAGCTTTGTTAAAATGTTGCTCTTACGTCACAACACCCGCGGCTTTATTGGTATATTCTTCGCACGAGCGATTTGCACGCGCGCTAGAAATAGCTATATTCCTCGCGACTGTAGCGCGCGCTCGTAGGCTTGTCAAAGTAAGAGACTGTGACGTAAGAGCAACATTTCAACAAGAAGGTCACGTTAAGATTTAAAAAAGAACTATTGCTTTAATGTAATTTTTCAAGATCCACTAAAAAGCTGAGACCAATAATTCTCCTATCGAGCTTCCAAATCTTGCCACTAGAGGTCACACGCTTAAGAAAGGTTGGCAATTACAGAGCGGCGCAAAATTCAACATTCAGAACCACGTTTTTTTGTTTAAATCAGGTTTTTTTAAACACTGCTTTATTTTACTTTTTAATTTATTTTTCGCTTTTGTTTAACCGTGACCAGAACAAAGTTTTAGCTTTAGTTTAATTTTTGTTTTTTTATAAATGCAGGGTGACCATAAAAATTCCTCTAAAATTTTAGAGAAAAAAAAAGAAATTTTCCAGCGAATTAAAGGAAAATATAGGAAAAAACCATAAGCAAAAATAAGGATTTTTATCGAAAATCAGTAGATAAAATAAAGTGTAATATAGGATGAAGAAGGGTACACGACGACGGAATGTTTTCGGGTTATATACTAGATGAGAAAAAATAAGGAATTTATAGGAAGGTATTGAAAATATAGGAAATGTGGTCACCTTGTAAATGTTTTAGAAATGTAATCATTTCGGTAAGAAAATGATCAAACATTTCGGAATAATTTTTAGTTCATTAGAAAACAACAAGTTATTAAAAAAACATGGTTTTCTTTTAAAATCTATTGGTTTAAACCAGAAATAAATACATTCTTAACAGTAATAATAATAATATAATCGATTTAATTAATTAATTTAATTAATATTCAGTCTATAATATTGGTACTCTTTGCGTAAACAGCGTAGTCTTAACAAAAAATTGAGAAGTACTTAGCAGCTGGTGACGTAAGTCATTTAAAATAAACAGAAGTTTTTAACAATCTATATTCTTTCTTGCTTACAAACCACCATCCCTCATAATTTCAACATAGTTCCAATTGGAAAATAGGCGAAATTATAAAGTAAATTTTGGTTTTAGACAACTTGTTAAAATGGGAAAACAAAATCACGTGACTACCTTTTCACAGCCAACTTCGATTCGGTAACTCGTGTCATAATCACTGTCATTGTTGGTCGTACGACGGTAAAGGAAAAAATATCCCTTTCAGATATTAGGCTCACTACCAACTTCTTCGATACAATAACCGTTTATTCCCATTCGACCGAAATCCCATTCGACCGAAAGAATTTTAAAATGTAGCCCAATTGGCGGGGTGATTTGGTATTTTATTTATAAGGTATGTACTATCGAAGATCCATGTTTAGGTTAGGTTAGGTTAGGTTAGGTTAGGTTAGGTTTGGTTAGAGTTGGTTAAGTTTACTATTTCAGTTTTGGTTCAGTTACTTTTCTTGACTAGGTGAAGATAAAAATATAATTCATGCTCATTCCATTTTATTTTCAAATAAATGCATAGTACAAAGATATTAAAATGGCTATCCGCTCCATTGCAAACGACTTCAGTAACTAAATTGAAAACATAGCAAAAGCCAATTTATATAGCAGCGTTCGGTCGAATGGGACACATAAAAGCCGCACGTTTCGGCGGAATTCGGTCGAATGGGACACCTCAAAAACCACCTTCGGTCGAATGGGATTTCGGTCGAATGGGACTAAAGCACAATAACAGCCAAACTGTAATTTGAAGTTTTCCTAAAATTTACTCCAAAACTAGCGAATAGTTTTCGCCTACTGCAAACAGCTAATTAACTTACACCTTTCTATTACAAAATGTTTTAAACAATAATAATAAATAGATAATTTAGACGAATCGATCAAAATTTAAACCACCATTAGCAAAATAAAAGTAAGAATAAAACTAATAAATAATAATAATCAGCTCGGCTAATACCCAAGGCCGAAGTCATCAAGAGACTTTTGAAGCCATTAATTCAAATGGCCGGGTTACAATGCGTAGGAGGGTGGTGGCAAGCCCTTCATGCCACGCGAGCCAACAGCTCCCTACACTAACTATTACCGATAACCACAACAAGTTTTTATGGAAGGGGAAACCGAACAACTCGAGGGAAAACCCCTTAAACCAGCGGGGAGAGAACTTGTGAACTCAACGCGGAAGCAATTGTTCCGAGTTTTCACCCAGCGCCACAAGCTGGGATCGAACTCGGCTCCTCTCGCTGCGAGGCGTAAGTGCTAACCACTACGCCACCCCACCTAGTTCGTATTGCTTAGGATAGATGGCGCTGCAGTTCTCCACAAAGTCACGTGAATACCATCTTTTCAGCCCACCCTGAACTATATAGTTTCACCAAAAGTGACATAATTCCAAAAGTGTGACAATCCCTGTACTTTCGTATGCTAAAGGTTTAATGAATGCTCGACTCGAGATCGACCACATAAAAGACTATTTATTGTCAGTAGAAGGAAAGTAAGGGCGAGACATCGATCCCGGGGTCGGGGTCAGGTTCGGGATCGGGGTCCGGGATTTAAGGGGTGAAATGAGGGTAAAATCGTCCAAAAGTCAATGTATTTAGGGTATTTCTCGCGACGATTTGTTTTCTCATATATCACCATATTGTGTCCAGGCCAACTTGTTCATTTATCTACGCTTATCTCGAAAGATACTTGAACGTATATCTTATCAAGTGTTATCGTACGGAATAAGTTGAAATGATGTAAAAATTGATAACCTAGGCGACGCGTGCGCAGATTACCCCGGGGGACGCGGTTAATTTGAATTTAAGAGTGTTTTGACGTCATGGAATATTCGTTGTTAAAGTAGAATGGAAATATTTTTAAACTTTATTTTAATATCATTGTAGTACTTAAATATGCTTGGCACTTGAACCAATCTCACGAGTATTTCTTAAAACGAATATCTCGATCGCGTTTTATCGTACGAAATAAGTGGAAATTATGTAAGTTGTATGATTAATAACCTAGGCAGGAAGATAGCGCGCGTGCGCGGATTACCTGGGAGGCGCGGATTGCCCGGGCGCGCGGTTAATTTGAATTTAAAACATGGATTCCCTCTCCGAAATAATTCATGTACCCAAAATTGGACCGCAAGTTTTTTTCTTTTAGGGGAATCTCTATGGGAGTTTAACATTACAATAAAGCTAATAGGTCCAGTTTGGGGTACTTTTGGTCCGAAATGGGGTACATAGGGCCGAAAATGGTGACTTTGGTCGTTTTAAGGGTACTTTTGGTCTATTTTGGTCCATTTTTGGGTACATCAGAAAAGCAGTTGGAAAAACGAAAAGCCTAATTTTTTTTTCCACCCATCTCCAAACTCCAAAAATTTATTGCTTTAATTTATTTATCGCTTCCGTAGGTATAAAATAAGATAAAAACCACTTACCTATATTTTAATTACGGTAAATTAAAAATACTTAATTAATGTACTAAGTTACGTTTAAAAGAACCTTTTGTAACAATTCCAATATGTAAATATAGGTATAAGGATTGAAAAAATACTTAAAGTGGTTTTACTGATAAACTCTAAAGGAATTTAACTTTAAAGGGTATCTTAGATTATTGTTTTTAATTTTATTCAAGTTGAAAACGTATTAAGAGTCCTTCAAAGTACTATAAAAGGATTTTATTTACGAACTTAATTCATATTTTCTTCAAACTTTCAATTCGCTTTTATTACTATTTAAATACGGTAAAATATAATTCTTATACACAAATATAGTCAGAAAGATACTATAAAACACTAAAATTAAAATTAAATTAAATTTGTGTGGATAAGATTTGTAAATATCATTTTGAAACTAATAACTTTCACGCTTTTTTTAAGTCAAGCCAATAAAAACAATTACCTATATTTTAAATACGGTAAAATATAAATACATTTCCGATATGTAAATAAGTAGAATAACACTATGAAAAGTTCCTTTTTCTTCTTTTAATATGACAACACACAACTCTTATACGCAAATATATAAAGAAAATATAAAAAAAAATTTACTCTACGTTCGATACGTTAAAATACATTTCCGATACACACATATATAGATAAAGAAATACTATAAAATGTAAAAAGGTAGAAAAATACTACACATTAACCATTATGAATTTAAGCTTACAACATCCTTCACGTATAGAGCATAACATATATGTTCGGAGTTAACTTGTTTCCTCGTTATCTTTATCGCATGTGTTTTAAATAGCGTATGGAATAAGTTAAGAATGTACTGAAATGGTGTATGTTTAAACCTCGTAGAATAAAGAGTAAAACATATGTTCAGAGTCGGCTTGATTACTAAAGCGAATAACACAGAGACGTTTCAGGTGTAGTCACGTAGGAAGAAAAATACTACAACACTCTCTATACTCTACATTCAACACGTTAAAATATACAACCGAAATGCCAATATAGGTGGTAAAATACTACAAAATCTCTATACTTTACCTTCAGTACGTTAAATTACATTCCAATATGTAAATATAGGAGGAAAAATACTACAAAAGCCTCTTTTCTTGGCGTTCAATATGTTAAAATAGATTTCTGAAATGCAAATGTAGGTAGTAAATACTACAAAATCTCTATACTCTACCTTCAATACGTTAAATTACATTCCAATATGTAAATATAGGAGGAAAAATACTACAAAAGCCTCTTTTCTTGGCGTTCAATATGTTAAAATAGATTTCAGAAATGCAAATATAGGTAGTAAATACTACAAAAGCCTCTTTTCTTGGCGTTCAATATGTTAAAATAGATTTCTGAAATGCAAATATAGGTAGTAATTACTACAAAAGCCTCTTACTCTACGTTCAATACGTTAAATTAATGATATGCCTCCGATCGAATCGTTCATTTTTTCCTATTTAAATATACGCATTTAAATTAGAATTGCTTCTAGTGTTCGGCAGTCGATTAATTATTATCCACAAATTTTCCGATTTATTTAAAAAACGTTGGTAAAAAGAATATCATTTTAACTTATTTAATTGTGTTTTTTACCCAACCAAGCATTTATTTGAATAAAAGTGGTATTTATTTAAATAACCAATAGTTAAATAAAAATTGTTAAATGTTTAAATAATCGAAATAATAGCAAAGTAAAACTAAAACGTAAACCAACCAAGTTTAAAACGAAACTAATAACTGGAAGAAAGGTTGAAATAAGTATTTTTTTTTGATTTTTCGTTTTTTAATTTTTGAGTTCCCTATATTATTATAAACTAAATTAAATATAATTTTTGAAAATTTGTGATAAAAGATCTGCTCCTTCGTGTTTTACATATATTTAAAAACTCGAGATTTTAATGAATTGTTTTCAAAGCATGAAAAATATAGCAGATCCTTTGATTTTAATTGTAGTTAGTAGTTACTTAAAAAAAAGTCGCTAGCTGACTTGGAGCTGGTGTAGTTAAATTTTAAAAATGTGTATTTTAAATTTTGTTTGTAAAAGTTTTTTTTGAAAAAGTTTAGTATTATAGTTTAAATTTATTAAATAAAATAAAATATAAATTATACATTTGGTTTAGTATTTTACTATTGCAAGTAAAATTAATAGTAATTTCAATTACTTTTTTAGTTTTTTTTTGACAAATATGCAAACTATTTAGTTATTTCAAAAACAAATACGTCGAATTATTTGGTATTCGAAATACTATTGGTTAGTTTTTATATATTTAATTTTATTTTTCAGAACAATATCTCTTTGTCTAGCTTCTTCTAACTTTAATTTAGATGGCCTTAAAGCCAAGTATTTAACAAATTTTGTAATCAAGTAGATGGAGCTTTAAACAATTTTTCAGTCATGTAGTCAAGGAAATGTTCAAATATACGTGTATTTGGTCATTTTGATGGTCAAATAGCCCAGTATGGAACTGCGAGATGATAGTCAGACATTGAGACGCGGGTGGCGCCCCTGCCCCAGCGTCCGCGCCAGCCCCGTCGGTGCCCCATTTCACATTTCAGACGTCGACGGAGGCTCGGGGCACCATCAGAAAATTCCAAAATTCCTTTAGAGTTTATCAGTAAAACCACTTACTTTAAGCATTTTTTTTAATTAGTTCGGTCTAATAGTAGATTACGCACCTATAATCCATGATGTTTTCATTTAAATTCAAATTATAACGAATTGAAAGTTTGAAGAAAATATTAATTTAGTTTGTAAATGAAATCCTTTTATAGTACTCTGAAGGGCTCTTAATACGTTTTGAACTTCCAAAATAAATTAATGTACTAAGTTACGTTTAAAAGAACCTTTTGTAACAATTCCAATATATATATATATAAAAAACCGTGATAAATAGTAAAACCCACTTATTTTTCAATTAATACATTTCAGATACACAAATTAATTAAATAAAAGTATTTAAATAAGAATTGCTTCACTAAATTATGCATTTGTACTTTAAATAATACCTGATTTTGAAATTATATTAGAATAATTATATTGTTAAACTTCTTTCATTTTTAAAAATGTAGTAGAAAATGAAAGATATTTTAATTAAAACATTTCTTAATTGCTTTATTACCTAAAAATATTTACAATATTTACAAATTTTTATATTGTTTAACTTCTTTCATTTTTAAAAATGTAATTGCTTGACTTAAATAAAGCGTGAAAATTATTAGTTTCAAATGATATTTACAAATCTTATCAACTCTAAAGTCTGTTTGTTTTATTTAAAAAATAGGCTTGTTCACTTTCGATTATTTAAACATTTAACAATTTTTATTTAACTATTGGTTATTTAAATAAATACCACTTTTATTCAAATAAATGCTTGGTTGGGTAAAAAACACAATTAAATAAGTTAAAATGATATTCTTTTTACCAACGTTTTTTAAATAAATCGGAAAATTTGTGGATAATAATTAATCGACTGCCGAACACTAGAAGCAATTCTAATTTAAATGCGTATATTTAAATAGGAAAAAATGAACGATTCGATCGGAGGCATATCATTAATTTAACGTATTGAGCGTAGAGTAAGAGGCTTTTGTAGTAATTACTACCTATATTTTCATTTCAGAAATCTATTTTAACATATTGAACGCCAAGAAAAGAGGCTTTTGTAGTATTTACTACCTATATTTGCATTTCAGAAATCTATTTTAACATATTGAACGCCAAGAAAAGAGGCTTTTGTAGTATTTTTCCTCCTATATTTACATGTTGGAATGTAATTTAACGTATTGAAGGTAGAGTATAGAGATTTTGTAGTATTTACTACCTACATTTGCATTTCAGAAATCTATTTTAACATATTGAACGCCAAGAAAAGAGGCTTTTGTAGTATTTTTCCTCCTATATTTACATATTGGAATGTAATTTAACGTATTGAAGGTAAAGTATAGAGATTTTGTAGTATTTTACTACCTATATTGGCATTTCGGAAGTATATTTTAACGTGTTGAATGTAGAGTATAGAGAGTGTTGTAGTATTTTTCTTCCTACGTGACTACACCTGAAACGTCTCTGTGTTATTCGCTTTAGTAATCAAGCCGACTCTGAACATATGTTTTTTTCTTTATTCTACGAGGTTTAAACATACACCATTTCAGTACATTCTTAACTTATTCCATACGCTATTTAAAACACATGCGATAAAGATAACGAGGAAACAAGTTAACTCTGAACATATATGTTATGCTCTATACGTGAAGGATGTTGTAAGCTTAAATTCATAATGGTTAATGTGTAGTATTTTTCTACCTTTTTACATTTTATAGTATTTCTTTATCTATATATGTGTGTATCGGAAATGTATTTTAACGTATCGAACGTAGAGTAAATTTTTTTTTATATTTTCTTTATATATTTGCGTATAAGAGTTGTGTGTTGTCGTATTAAAAGAAGAAAAATGAACTTTTCATAGTGTTATTCTACCTATTTACATATCGGAAATGTATTTATATTTTACCGTATTTAAAATATAGGTAATTGTTTTTATTGGCTTGACTTAAATAAAGCGTGAAAGTTATTAGTTTCAAAATGATATTTACAAATCTTATCCACACAAATTTAATTTAATTTTAATTTTAGTGTTTTATAGTATCTTTCTGACTATATTTGTGTATAAGAATTATATTTTACCGTATTTAAATAGTAATAAAAGCGAATTGAAAGTTTGAAGAAAATATGAATTAAGTTCGTAAATAAAATCCTTTTATAGTACTTTGAAGGACTCTTAATACGTTTTCAACTTGAATAAAATTAAAAACAATAATCTAAGATATCCTTTAAAGTTAAATTCCTTTAGAGTTTATCAGTAAAACCACTTTAAGTATTTTTTCAATCCTTATACCTATATTTACATATTGGAATTGTTACAAAAGGTTCTTTTAAACGTAACTTAGTACACTAATTAAGTATTTTTAATTTACCGTAATTAAAATATAGGTAAGTGGTTTTTATCTTATTTTATACGTACGGAAGCGATAAATAAATCAAAGCAATAAATTTTTGGAGTTTGGAGATGGGTGGAAAAAAATAAGGCTCTTCGTTTTTCCAACTGCTTTTCTGATGTACCCAAAAATGGACCAAAATAGACCAAAAGTACCCTTAAAACGACCAAAGTCACCATTTTCGGCCCTATGTACCCCATTTCGGACCAAAAGTACCCCAAACTGGACCTATTAGCTTTATTGTAATGTTAAACTCCCATAGAGATTCCCCTAAAAGAAAAAAACTTGCGGTCCAATTTTGGGTACATGAATTATTTCGGAGAGGGAATCCATGTTTTAAATTCAAATTAACCGCGCGCCCGGGCAATCCGCGCCTCCCAGGTAATCCGCGCACGCGCGCGCTATCTTCCTGCCTAGGTTATTAATCATACAACTTACATAATTTCCACTTATTTCGTACGATAAAACGCGATCGAGATATTCGTTTTAAGAAATACTCGTGAGATTGGTTCAAGTGCCAAGCATATTTAAGTACTACAATGATATTAAAATGAAGTTTAAAAATATTTCCATTCTACTTTAACAACGAATATTCCATGACGTCAAAACACTCTTAAATTCAAATTAACCGCGTCCCCCGGGGTAATCTGCGCACGCGTCGCCTAGGTTATCAATTTTTACATCATTTCAACTTATTAGGTACGATAACACTTGATAAGATATACGTTCAAGTATCTTTCGAGATAAGCGTAGATAAATGAACAAGTTGGCCTGGACACAATATGGTGATATACGGGAAAACAAATCGTCGCGAGAAATACCCTAAATACATTGACTTTTGGACGATTTTACCCTCATTTCACCCCTTAAATCCCGGACCCCGATCCCGAACCTGACCCCGACCCCGGGATCGATGTCTCGCCCTTACTTTCCTTCTACTATTGTCACCTTTCTGTATCTTTTTTTAGTCTATGGTATTATATCGTAGGTAGATGGCGATAGCATCTGCACAGAACGACGAAAAATCAAAAAATACATTAAATTTGACCAGTGCTACTTAGTTCCTCCGTTCCTCACTAGAGGCGTTATTTGTTGGTTTTAGCTTCCTTCCCTCCCCAAGGCATACTTTCCCTTCTCCCCTCCCAACTTGGATTTCGTAACATTCATTATGAATGAGGTCCGATTGACACACTTTTGGTAATTATTTTACTTTTGGTTTAACCTATTGAACTTCGAATCGAGTCTATAATTAATGAATATAAGTGAAGAACGTAACAGCGAGCCTGGATCGCAAAGCCTGGATACGTTCGCATTAAAAACCTTTACACCGAAGCATTCTAAGGATAGCCCGCTGCCCCTTGAACAAATTAAATAGAGCCTCTCGGATTAGTTCCTTATAGTGCCGGTAGGGGCAGCGTCCAAAGCGGCCATTCATTTTTCACACGTTGCCCTTACGCACTCGAAAAGTAACGCTAGGGGGAAGGGGGGGGCTATGAAAATCGTCTAATCCGGGGATATATCGTTACGAGAGGGTAAACGTATCCGCTTTTGACAAACGATAGTGGCTTTTAGCGGAGACGTGGGGGGCCAAAAATAACCTCCGCCGAATGACGATCAGCGCGGGCACGTGCCTCGCGTGCGGCATAGGCCTCGGCCACCGAGAGCGCAAAGGCTTAAAGAGCCCGACGAATAAGAAGGAAATAATGATTCGAGATGGCAGCTGACCGCGAACAGTTACAAAAGCGAGAGTTGCGCGCACTCCTTTCTCTCCGTTACTCGACTTCGCCAGTTGGTTTCACATTAATAACCACGGAAACAATTTGGACGAGGCGAATTCTCAACTTCGCCTCAACCCCAATGTTGGCCGGTAGATGGCGGTGTCGTAAAGCGATGGAACGCGTTAATCAAACGGCTGCTTCGAATTTTAGCAGTTTTGAAATTACAATGGTGGAATTTGGAGCAAAATTATTTTATGTTTTTCATTATTTTTCTTTATAATTTTCATTTATTAATTATTTGAACACAGTGTTCCTAAAATGTCACTTTTTTCGAATATAGGCCATGTCACTGGTAAATAGTGACAAATAATGACAAATTTGACAAATAATGGCATATAATGACAAATTGGGGAAACAAATAATTTTCTACTCTTAGAACACTTTATTTGCTATAACTTTTTAGCAATGAAGAATAAAATAAAATAAATATAAAAAACCCAATTCTTGGCAACCCCGCGTAGGATAATTACAAAAATAGCCTAAAAATGCTTTTATGGTATTTCATACGAAAAATTTATTAATATTTTTACTTTTTCTAATATTTGCCACTATATGTCAATTTGTCACTAAAAATCATTATTTGACATGTCACTTTTTGCCACTATTTGCCACAATAAATGTCAGGTGGTATTTACCACCCGGGAACACTGTTTGAACACCCTTCTCCTTTTTGAAACTTTAAAATATTACTTTTAATTTTAATTTACCAGATTATAAATTTATAATTTATAAATATACTTTTAAAATCAATTGGCTAGATTAGAAATTTATAATTTTGAAGTATACTTTTAAAATTAATTGGCTAGCTTAGAGTTTACCAACTTTGAAATTTACTTTATAATTTAACTGGCCAGCTTAGAATTAAGTAACTTTGAAATTTACTTTTAACTGGCCAGCTTAGAATTAAGTAACTTTGAAATTTTCTTTTAAATTTAATAAGCCAGCTTATAATTAACTTACAGTTTACTTGGAAATTTACTTTTAATTTAATTGGCCAGCTTAGAAATTTACTTTCTTAATTAATTGTCCAGCTTAGAATTAACAAACTTTTAAATTTACTTTCTAATTTAACTGTCCAGCTTAGAACTGTAACCGATGCTCGAATTAACTGATGTTTTACGTTTTCATTTACTTGTATTTAGCTAAATCTATTATTTTTAGAATTTAAATTTTATTACTATTATACACTATACATTGAATAGTGAGTATGTGTAAAAATATAGTTTAAACTTTATTAAATTTTTATTTAGGAGATATTAAAATAATTCGATAGAATACGAATCTTTGAAGATTTTCTTAACGAGATTTGAAAATAATGATTTTATTTTATTATAATTTTTTATTTCATTTCATTTTTCTTACTATGGCTACGAAGATATTCTTTTATAAATTTCCAAAATTATTTTTCCCGGATAACCCCAAAATGTGAAAGTTTTTAATCTATTTTTCGCTTGTGTTTAATCGTGCATACATATTACCAATCAACTAAAAAATAGGAAATTTTCAAGTGAATTAAAGGAAAATATAGGGAAAATCATAAGCAAAAATAAGGATACTTATCGAAAAATCGTGGATAAAATAAAGTTAAACATAGAATGAAGAAGGGTGCACGACGATGGAATGTTTTTGGGTTATCTACTACATAAGAAAACCTAAGGAAGGTATTGAAAATATAGGAAACCTGGTAAATGTTTGAGAAATGCAATAATTTCGGTAAGAAAATGTACAAACATTTTGGAATAAAAAACCAAATTATTTTATAAAAACCTTTGTTTTTTTTAAACAATCACTTGGAGCAACAAACACAACACCCCACACAAGGATAACGCAACCCGTCAAAAGTCGTCGATTTTCTTGGGTACATTTTTCATTGGCTAGACGCTTTACCGCCTGCTGCCGTCGGAAGGGGAAAATTCGGAAATTGTCTCCCCCCCCCCGCCCGTAAAACGTTCAGCGTAAAGGCTCGTCCAATGAAATTCGTACACAACCCTTCGTTAGCGTGTTTAAAGGCTAGCTGCGTTCTCCTTGTGTTTGTTGCTCCTAGGTGTAAAGGCTAGCTGCGTTCTCCTTGTGTTTGTTGCTCCTAGGTTTAAACCAGTGTGGTTTAACTAGCCAACCCTGTAAAAGACGAAATCTAATTTGAATAAAGCCTTCCTTAATGACTCCAATTACGTTTAGGCTTCAGAAACGGGTTAAAATCTCAGTACAATGACAATGATCAAAAAGCCCTATTTAACAAGTGGCAAAGAACGGAGGGGGGTACAACAGAGAGTACAGAACCACGGCTACAACCCGCTTACCCGGACTGAGTAAAGAAACAGCTACTTTTCCTTAGCGGTTAGGCTAAGCCCGATAACAAGGGTTTTCCCTTGTTTTAAGGGAACCGCAAAAAATCAACTCCTTGGCTGGCTCCCCCCGGCTGGCCCGGGCCCTGGCCTCCAAAAGGCCAAGATCGGAGAAAGTCCGTCGCGCAATGTCTTTCTAAAAGCTTGTCTAATTCACCAAACATGACGTGATTAACGGCCTCGTTTTATTGTTGGCCTCTCCGTCGGCCGAGGCCCGGCGTCAGCGCCAGGATTACAATGACCCGGCTCCCGTTATTCTGACACGACCAGAAAGCTTTCAACGAGAACCCGGATCAATACCCGGATCAATAGCGCGTCGAAGGAAGCGTCGGCCCGCGGGGGGGGGGGGGGGGGTCGAGGGCGGTGCTAACATCCCCTCCTCCCCTCTCCCGAACCCCGGACTTGATTAGTGCCACCGATGCTCGTCCGAAATGCAATCCGCGAAACTCGGCGCCACGTCGCGATACCTACTGCACCCAGGGTTCGGGGCTCTTAACATCAATATTAGGGAAATTGGCTGTTTACCAGCGCGCCGCTGCACGCGCGTTACAACTCGAAGATTGCCGTTAATAATGGCCAGTCCCTTATTCTCTTTGCTTTCGGTCGGAGTGGCGGTGTTTGCGAGGAGGCAAATGTACTTTTAACGCCTTCTCCACCCAAGTATCCAATTCGCGAGATCATCATGTCGGAAGCGAATGTTTTGCTTCCGACATTTTCTCCAATACGTAATAAGGAAACTTATAGAACCATAGTTTGGAAACAGTTTTCAACAAGGACTTTGTTATAAATATAGTAACTATTCTGGACCCTTAAAGTTATGAAAATTATATTCATCCCAATGGGTTGTAAATATTTAACAAGCTCTAAAATAACCGAAAGCGAAAGTAGATTTAACGACAGAAACGTATTATGCTTTGTATAAACTGCAGATTATAAATGGAACCATATTGTTTAAACTACAATCATAAAGTTAACGCATTATCTAACGAAAAACAGAAAGATGATAACGCATTTTTCACTAAGTTATATGATACCAACGGAGTTTTGCTAAATAAAATCATTATAATACCGACAGAGTTTTGCTAAATAAAAGCAATATAATACTAAAGGAGTTTTGCTTAATAAAATCATTATAATACCAACGGAGTTTCGATAAATTAAATAATTATAATACCAACGGAGTTTCGATAAATTAAATCATTATAATACCGACGGAGATTTGATAAATTAAATCATTATAATACCAACGGAGTTTTGATAAATTAAATCATTATAATAAAGACGGAGTTTTGATAAATTAAATCATTATAATACCGACGGAGTTTTCATAAATTAAATCATTATAATACCGATGGAGTTTTGATAAATTAAATCATTATAATACCGACGGATTTTTGCTTAATAAAATCATTATAATAGACAAACTCTATAATAATAACATATTTTTGAGACAAAAGTTTTATATCACCAAACGCTATAATACAAATGTATTTTCGAAACCAACGTTATAATTCCAATGAACTTTCTTAACAACCGTTATAAAGCCAACGAATTTCCGAAGTAAACGTTATAATAACAAACAATTTTTTTACAGAAACGTTAAAATTTCTAAACGAATTATTTTCCAAAAACAAACAAAACCGAAGCTATTCCGACACTACGGCTTTTTAAACTAATTCAAAGCAAAATATTTTCGGAACGTAGGAGTTAATAATCCCCATTGGGAGTTAAGACCACATTACAATATGATCAGTATAAAACATTTCCGCCGGCCTCGTAGAATCATCGAGTTGCTTTTACCATTAAGTTCATCTTTCATATCGCAAAGCCCTAATAGCGACTGCGCTCGTGGGCGGTGACGTTGTATTTACCGACGGGAATTCGTATAACACGATACTCGGCATATCCGATACGTATAGTCCGGTTTGGAGAAGGATAGGTGTAATATTTTATTTCGCGTTCCCCGTTGCACTCAAAACCATCAATTCGCCCGAGTAACAATGGCAATTTTCCGCTAGAACACGTTTCCAAACCAATCTATATTTTGTCGAGGAGAGCTCTCGGCTGAAATTCACCAGGGATTCAACGATCCGGCCATTTCCGAAATCACCTTCAGGACAAATACAGATACCAAGTGGGTACTTTACTTTTTAAGGAAGATATTTTCAATGATTTGAAACGGCAATTATTCACCGAAAACCAGAACACAAAATGGAACCCAATTGTCGCGCGAAAATAAAGGAACACGGAAACGGTGTTACTTCGCCAGCAGAGCTATTGGTTCCGATACTCTAAAACGTATCTTTGGTTTGAAAGGCTTATGTCCTGCTATCTAGTGGCAGTTTCCGTAAACATTCCTTACCATTCAAAAGTATTTTGTGATGTTTTTTGAGATTAACTATCATCCAATTTAAGATAAATAGATGCTTTACGTTTGAGTAAGTTTTAATGAAGATCTGTTAAATTAGAAGAAACCACCTATGGACTGTGCGAAGGATGAGAAAATACGCGATAAAGCAGATTAGTCCAAGGGATAAAATAGCTAAACCCTAAACAAATTTGAAGAAATGAAATTTTTAATGTTTAGGCTTAGTTTCTCTTTTCGATATAACAGTCGCCAGCCAGATTTCCCGCACGGTACTGACGAGTCCCAAATAGGACGAAACCGGTCTACCGTTGGAATTTCTGGCTATTTTATTTAGTTTTTATTTAGTTTATTACTCGAAGATCTATTTGATCCGAGATTCGCGTCTTTTTGTTTGCTCGAAGACCTATTGGTACGAGTTATTAGTAAGTTTTTTTTTTAATTTCATCAAATTTGTTTAGGGTTTAGCTATATTATCCGAGGGGTCGGACACTTGCCATTATTTTGTACGGGATTTCGGGATTTCGTAGAGATTTTGGCGATTTTATCATTACTTTTTGAAGTGATTTTGGGATTTCAATGTTAATTTACCATAGAGAGAGTTTAAAGATTTTGCAATTTTAGACAAAGTGTACTGGATTTTGGTAAGTGTCCGACCCCTCGATATTATCCCTTTCAATTATGGACTAATCTACTTTTTCGCGTATTTTATCATCCTTAATGAAGGTCTCAAAGCCAAATGAAAGATAATTAAATAACCAACTAACAGGCGTTCGGAAGACTTAAAGTTACTTAACAAAATAACTTAACGGCTTAGTGATTAGCATTTTAGCCTCCCACCAAGAGGAGCCGAGTTCGATTCCAACTTGTAACAACAGGTGATTTTCACCGATTTTGTTTAAATTCGGGGGATACGTAGACTTTTATGTAACTTGAAATTTCCCAAAAGGAAAGGTTTCGACGGGTTTGAGATTTTGATTACTTAAAATCAACTTTTCCCTATGGAAATTAACATGGAGAAATCGTAGATTTTTAGGGTCCGTTCGTTGAAAAATTTTAAAATATTAAAAAAATAAATTATATTAAAAAAAAATTACGTTTGGTAAATACAGGTTGATTTGGGTAAATGCGTATACAATTTTTTTAATATAATTTATTTTTAATATTTAAATGTAAAAGTTAATTTCCATAGGGAAAAGTAGATTTTAAGTATCAAAACCATATTTTGTTTGCCATGGCAAAACTAAAGCCCGTCGAAACTTTTCCTTTTTGGGAAATTTCAAGTTACATAAATGTCTACTTATCCCCCGAATTTAAACAAAATCGGTTGAGTTGTACATTTGCTTTCCCCGCTGTTTCCTTTTCCTAAAAACCTGTTGACGTGGACGGTAATAGTGAATGTAGGGAGCTGATGACTTTCTGATCATAAAAGTTCTTTCCAAGCTTTGTTACCTGCCACCTAAATTATTATTAAGAGTAGCTAGTAGTTGACTTGGGTGATACTTTTGAGTATTAGCCTCGTCATTTATCAATATTATTTGAGAATCACAACAAGCTAAAGTAGGCGATTAATAATCGTATTGTATTCGACAATGAGTCAACTGAAATTAGAGAATCGTAGCAGCTTAACGTCGCCATATTGTATTGTTGCTAAATTCAAAAATTAAGATAATGAGTGAGAGCTTGGAAATGCTGAATTATGCTCAAGAATTGGTCTAACCACATAATAAATACTTAGCTGATGGCATTTATCAATCAACCAAAGGAATTATAAAAGTAAGAAACGCTATCTAATTTAGCCAATAAATTGTCACCTTTCTGGTATCATTTATAAATCACAGGGTGACCACAGAATATTTTTAATTCCTTTAAAGGAAATTTTATCAGTGAAATATAGGAAAATATATAGGAAGAAAATTGCGGAAAAAAAGGAAGAAATAGGAAAAAATTAATTATACATTAAGAGAAAACGGTTGTCAAAATTATTTAAAGGGACAATAACATTCAAAATAAAGTTCATAACCGATAGAAATAGTCGAAAACCATCGGTAAACAGTCTTGGGAATATGCATCTTTAAAAACTAGGACAATATATTAATAATAATAACAATAATAATAATAATAATAATAATATTTATTTCGCAAAGAAACAAACTTTGCAGGCAACCACAGAGGCAAGGCCTATACGTGGTGGTTACCGGGACAATACAAACAAATAAATTAGATTACAGAACGCAAAAAACAAAGTTAAATAAATAAAATCAAAATCAAAAATTATTAAATTAAACATAAGAGAGAGAAAATGAAGAATTTTGTGAAAGCCAAATGCCAAACAGAAATTCCGTTACTAAGGAACGAAATTTGGGGATAGAAAACTGAAGACTTCTAAGGGTAAAATATCAACTATTTTGATTTCTTCAGACTTTTCAGTTAAAATATAGGGTATTATAGGAAATTTAATGAAATTATAGGAGAAAAAGGAAAGACGTGAAATTATAGGAAAAAATAGGAAATATAGGAATTGTGGTCACCCTGAAATCATCAGTATGAGAGTTTCGAAATCAAGCGAGCTATTTCTTGAAATAATGTTAGCAACCTAATGAAACAGATGAGAGTTTGAAAAGATTCAAATTATTCGTTACCGCCTTAATATTTTTTAATTTATGGCCGTTTCGTCGTTAATTTGAAATAATTAGTAGAACGCCAAAACAATTGGAATTTCAGCGTGGTGATTGACGTCATTGACTACACGTTATTTCTCATTGGCCGCTATATCCCCAACATAGAGCTTAGGCTTGCATACACAATGTAAATGCGACTGATCCAGTGGCCGAAACTGAATAAGCTCCTATAGAACCATGGGATTCTACTATGAATTTTTACGCAAGTGCTTACGTGGTTATATACCACGCTACCATATCTTGGTAGGATGGTGGGAAATATATAATCTACCAGATGCAGTGGGAAAAATTCAGAAAAAAATCGTAGTCAGTGACGTCACAAGCTAGGCACGATAAAATATAATTAGTAAACTTATAAAAGAGAGCTCAATGGCTAATACTTAGAAACTTTATTAATTACAACTTTGAGGGTGTAAGTAAACAGTTTCTGGTTTAGACGGGCGAATAACTCGCGAGGTCGAGAGCTGTGGAAAAATGCTGTTGAGCTTTTTACACCCTCAGCCTAGTAATTAAAAAAAATTCTAAATATCAGACATTGTTTCTTTACAAATTATACTTAATCATCGCTAGAATTAACATTTATAAAAGAAAATTTTAGCATTTTAAGATAGTAAAAAAAACAATTTTCGTTGATAAACGACCAGAATTAATTAATTAACACAAAAAACATTCAGTTAGTTGGGTAGAAAAGGCAAACGTTTTCACTAATGTAAATAATAAATTGCCATTCACTACTTAAAAATAAATTTAACTCGTCTTGTATCATCACTCACAAGTCAGTGTTATGAGTGACGTAATGTTTTCGCAATTTAAATAATGTTTGAAAACTTAAAATTACGAGTCGGGTTTTTACTAAAATATCGTAATTTACCATTGTTTACTGAAATATCGTAATTTACCATTGTTTACTGAAATATCGTAATTTACCATTGTTTACTGAAATATCGTAATTTACCATTGTTTACTGAAATATCGTAATTTAAAATTGTTTACTGAAATATCGTAATTTACCATTGTTTACTGAAATATCGTAATATACCATTGTTTACTGAAATATCGTAATTTACCATTGTTTACTGAAATATCGTAATTTACCATTGTTTACTAAAATTGCGTAATTTACCATTGTTTACTAAAATTGCGTAATTTACCATTGTTTACTGAAATATCGTAATTTACCATTGTTTACTGAAATATCATAGTTTACTATTGTTTACTTAAATATCGTAATTTACTATTGTTTAGTGAAATATAGTAATTTACTATTGTTTACTGAAATATCGTAATTTACCATTGTTTACTTAAATATCGTAATTTACCATTTTTTACTGAAATATCGTAATTTACCATTGTTTACTGAAATATCGTAATATACCATTGTTTACTGAAATATCGTAATTTACCATTGTTTACTGAAATATCGTAATTTATCATTGTTTACTAAAATTGCGTAATTTACCATTGTTTACTAAAATTGCGTAATTTACCATTGTTTACTGAAATATCGTAATTTACCATTGTTTACTGAAATATCATAGTTTACTATTGTTTACTTAAATATCGTAATTTACTATTGTTTAGTGAAATATAGTAATTTACTATTGTTTACTGACATATAGTAACTTACTATTGTTTATTAAAATATACTTACTTACAAAGTTACAATTGTTTGCGAAATACCACCATTCTCATTATTTAACAAATACCACTATTTTACCAAATACCACTATTTACCACTATTTTACCAAATACCACTATTTACCACTATTTTACCAAATACCACTATTTACCACTATTTTACCAAATACCACTATTTACCAAATATCGCTATTTACCAAATACCACTATTTCCCACTATTTACTAAATACCATTATTTCAAAATACCACTAAGGCATTTTTTTATACTAAATATCACTATTTCCCAAATACCACTAAGGCATTTTTTTTTACTAAATATCACTATTTCCCAAATACCACTATTACCTTTTTTTACTAAATACCACCATTCTCATTATTTAACAAATACCATTATTTTACCAAATACCATTATTTTACCAAATACCACTATTTTACCAAATACCACTATTTTACCAAATACCACTATTTACCACTATTTTACCAAATACCACTATTTACCACTATTTTACCAAATACCACTATTTACCACTATTTTACCAAATACCACTATTTACCACTATTTTACCAAATACCACTATTTTACCAAATACCACTATTTTACCAAATACCACTATTTACCACTATTTTACCAAATACCACTATTTACCACTTATTTACCAAATACCACTATTTACCATTATTTAACAAATACCACTATTTACCATTATTTAACAAATACCCCTATTTCCCAAATATCACTATTTACCAAATATCGCTATTTACCAAATACCACTATTTCCCACTACTTACTAAATACCATTATTTCAAAATACCACTAAGGCATTTTGTTTTACTAAATATCACTATTTCCCAAATACCACTATTACCTTTTTTACTAAATACCACTATTTCTCACTATTGAACAAATACCACTATTTCCCATTATTTGCTAAATACCACTCTTTCCTAAACAGTACTATTTTCCAAACACTACTATTTCCGAAATACCACTATTTCCCACTATTTACCAAATTCCATTATTTCCCATTATTTAACAAATACCCCTATTTCCCATTAACAAATACCACTATTTCCCATTAACAAATTCCACTGGTAATGGTACTTATAAACAGTAGCTTTTCAACAGGTCTGAGGATCGCTACAGGGGGTCGTCAATTTTGTGGAGGTTAATTTCAAACGGCCTAATTACTTCTTACAGCGTCCCTCGTAAGTCGACTTAGCGCCAAATGCGTCCCTCCAAAAGCGCAATAAGCCGCGTTTATTGGTCTAAAAATAAATGTGAAGATCAAGAGAGATGACGAGGGAGCAAAATGGTATAGCGTACAAACGCCAAGGAACAAATGTGCAAACCTTTTCGATTTCCCTTTCGCCTTTTTGATCCGCGGAAAATTTCCTGAAAGCGCCAGGAATTGGTTTTTCTGTTTAGTCAGCCCGTCCACACAAATCGATCCTCCCGCGACGCGGGTCCGACTGCACCGCAACCCTTTCCGAAAAGGCTCGAAATATGAAAAACACTTTTCAGGCCTCTCTCTCTCTCCTCATCGGCGTTTTAAATTCTTCTCTTTTCGGTGGGAGGGTTTTCGGCCGCAACTTTACTTTATTATTCGACTCCATTCGCGCCCGCCACCAACGCCGAATCGAATACTTTAAAAAGTTGGGCTTCGTCGGGAGTGCCACTGCACTATATATTTTATTCCATTTCAAACGTCTCACTCAGCTGCCACCGACAGTTTTTAAATCAGAAAAAAAAAACTATTTTTACGGTATCGATGGGGGATTCGAAACAAGCGAGTCTCGGGGTTGTCAACAGGTTTTTTTACCCACACGAGGTTCACATTCCTAAGTTATTGTTCCTAAGACGGTTTCTGTACAAATGCAAATGAAAACCGATGACCATAAACGTATCTTTTGCGCAATTGCAAATGTCCATAGATTACCGTAAACCGCTTCCATACAAATACCAATGTCCATTGTTGGTCATAAACATATCTTTTATGCCAATACCAGTTCCTTTTGATGGGGATAAACATATCTTTTATGCCAATACCAGTTCCTTTTGATGGGGATAAACATATCTTTTATGCCAATACCAGTTCCTTTTGATGGGGATAAACATATTTTTTATGCCAATACTAGTTCCTTTTGATCGGGATTAACATATCTTTTATGCCAATACTAGTTCCTTTTGATGGGTATAAACATATCTTTTATGCCAATACTAGTTCCTTTCGATGGGTATAAACAGTTCCTTTTGATGGGTATAAACTTATCTTTTATGCCAATACCAGTTCCTTTTGATCGGGATAAACATATCTTTTATGCCAATACTAGTTCCTTTTGATGGGTATAAACATATCTTTTATGCCAATACCAGTTCCTTTTGATCGGGATAAACATATCTTTTATGCCAATACTAGTTCCTTTTGATCGGGATAAACATATCTTTTATGCCAATACCAGTTCCTTTTGATCGAGATAATCATATCTTTTATGCCAATACCAGTTCCTTTTGATCGGGATAAACATATCTTTTATGCCAATAGCAATTCCTTTTGATGGGGATAAACATATCTTTTATGCCAATAGCAATTCCTTTTGATGGGGATAAACATATCTTTTATGCCAATAGCAATTCCTTTTGATGGGGATAAACATATCTTTTATGCCAATAGCAATTCCTTTTGATGGGGATAAACATATCTTTTATGCCAATACCAGTTCCTTTTGATGGGGATAAACATATTTTTTATGCCAATACCAGTTCCTTTTGATGGCCAAGTGTTCATTGATTTACCAAAGTGAAGATTCCTCAAAGACGATCAAGATCACTTCCAAGACGTCGATATTTATCACGTTTAAGGCATCAGCTTCAGTGATTGGCTTATAGCGTAAGTAATTAATAATTAGCTTAAATGCTGCTCCAAAGGCCTACTACGACTTTTCTAAATTCCGGGGTCTGCTAAAAAAAAACCATCCATCGACCAATCGCCTACTTTTCTTATGTACCTAGTAAATTGGCCGATGAAGTCATGTGCTCGTTGTAGCCGCGTTACCGAACTATTTCCATCCGCGCGAAAGGGGTAAGGCAAACGAAATTACATGGCGCACGAAAATTTTCAGTAGTACACTTCTTGTTTCATTTATATACTTCTGGTAATAATTGTGTTATCACTCCGTAATAATTATGTTGGTTTTATTGTTAGTTCTACGATTTTAGGTTTATTAAGGAATAATTTAACAAAAAATGTTTGAAAGGGTTTTTGACAGAATGAAAAGGACTACTTATATGACAGGCTCGTACCGGATGCGATATTTTTGTAAAGGCTTTTGGAAAAGAACTAAAAATAGCCAGAACCACTTATCTGCATTTTCTTATTTTTATCTTCGTGAACGCATCAAACTTCTGATTTAGAGCTTGCAAAAAAGAAATTATATATTTTTTGGCATCGACATCCCGAGTTTAAAACGAGTCGTGGAAAGACTTTGCTAACAAGATGGCGTCGTAATTATCTGGGCGCTAAATTGGCTCCATCTGGGGATTTTTCAGGCCAATTTTATTTATATCTCGAGTAAAAATGGCATTCAGGGTGGTTGATTTTATGATTTTTTTCATATCTAAACCATGATTTAAATCTGACCTTCATTTTAATTGGAACTTTATTTTAATTTCTGTGAGCAGCAGAAATGTAAACTTCAATTTTAATTAATATCTATTAAATATAATTGCAATTTACTGTGCTCTGACTATAGAAATTAATTTTCTACATTTTAATAAATACGTTGAAGTATAAAAGGTGGTTTAAATCAATTAATTTGATTTATATCAGACAATTTGCTAAACATTGGTTGTTTTAAACGTTAATATACATATAAGTATATATTTTTTTTTATAAAATATCAATATTTCGGAATATGTTCGAGGAAAATATAAGAAAGTCAGTGAATTGAAATCTGAAATAATTTTGAAAATGAAATTTTAAAACCAATTTTTAGTTTTGTTTGGGAAACTGAGTTTGTAAAAACAATTATCGATAAAATATGAATATATTCATGACTGGCAATACTGTCTAGTAATATTTTATTGCATTTTTCCAAATAACAATTTTCTTACCACTCGGTGTGAGTTAAATTTTGATTTAGATTGTCATCGAAAACGTAAATCAAAAACCAAATAAAAACATTTCACGACTTTTAATTAACAAGGTCAGCAAGTAATAAGAGCTGTTTTTGTTTAAAGAGGTACTTTATAAAAGCCAAGACTATTCATTTAATTACCGTCGAAAGCTACAGCTTTCGCAATTAGTTTAAATACGATAAAATATTATTACGGTCATTTTCGTAAATAAAATAATTCATTTCTGTAGAGCATCTAATAGATAACAGCGAAAAATGTTGTGTCTGTCGGTCGGTCGGTCTGTGTGTCTCCCTATAGGCGTTCACAGCCTTCGCCTCAGAACCACAACATTTTACATAATTGATATCAGTGTAAGAACTAAGAGAGTCGCTCTATTTATATGTGGACCCAACCTGGGGTCAAAGCGCCTATTTGTTGGTTTCCCCGCGGAGCCCGTAATTTTCATTTATTTTTGATGTTTTTGGTTTTTATTCTCTTTTTAGGAAAGTGAAGGGAATCTCCGAGTTACGATAGCCATAGTAAGAGAGCTTTCTCAATTGGTCGCTATAAAAAGGGTCCATTTACTGTACCCATTATTTAGAGGGGTTTTATGACTCGCCGCTGAAAGAATAAATGCCAAAATGATGCCATCTTTGGATGGTACTTGACCCATTCCAGAATTTAAACATCAGATTACTGGTGGGGTTACGTTTGGACATTTCTATTTCACGCGGATGGATCGGGCCAGAGTGCCTCGTACAATGAGAGGGGGGGGGGTGGATAGCGTACAACCAACCCGCCAAACTACAAGCTGGATCTATATCAGACAACCCTGAAAAATAGTATACGATACTGCGACTGTCACATGACAAAACCAAGTAAACGCCATTTTTAAAATCCGAGATAATATCGTTTTTGGATTTCGATGTAAGTGGTACTTACTGGTGTATCTTATCGGTGAATTTATTCGAGGATTGAAATTTTTACATTTGGTGTAAAATTATGATTTATACTTCAAATAACTACTAACTCGATATTTTACAAACTGGAATTTACTTGGTTTTCCCTCTAGTCAGCTTTAATCCATACGAGGTGCTGAATTGTCACGGTTTTAATTTGGAACTAAAATGTTCAAGATGTAAATATTACGCTAAATACGAAAAGCCTTTTATTTTGTAGCGATTCGTTGTAGACACGCTCTAAAAATACCTTTTGTCCGTTAACAAGTTATCGTCAAGCTCAAATGTATGACCACATTGATTTTTGGGCACTTTTTAACGTTCTAACACAAATGGAATGTTCGCCATTTTGCAAAATGGTGGGCAAAATTAATTAGGTTAAAGAAACTTATACGATTAACAAATAGAGTAAGGCCTAAAATATTGGTTAAGAAACACGGCTTAGTACGTTATCTGAACCAAAAATTGAGAGTAATTGAAAAACACACAATCCCCCCGATGTTTTAATTATATTTTAAATATTAAAGGTAAATTTGAACAAATTTCCAATCATCTTGTAACTTAATAAACCCAACATTAATTTTATCGAAAAAAGTTTTTTTCCGAGTTGCATGGTTTCGGAAATAAGGTATCAAATGTGAACACGTTAACTTAAAGTAATTTTTAAACGAACCGAAATTTTCGAAGTTACCTGTTTTCGGAAATAATGTAGTGAAACGCGAACACGTTCATTTAAATAAATTTTTAAACGAACCGAAATTATCGAAGTTACCTAATTTTGGAAAAAAAGTAGAGTTGGTATCAATTGTCACGAAATTCAAATATGACAATAGTGCGTACACGGGCTGTGGGGTTCCGCGCATTGGCCAGAAATCTCACTTATACTTAAATTTCTTAATGCAACCGAAAACGTAGTTCAGAAATTATCAGTACTCACTAAAAATATAATATTCAAACAAGTCGCTCCTAATTTAAAAAAAAATAGATTTTAAGGCGAAAATCGCCAATAACCACTAAAATGGGCAAATTCCCTACATCCAGGGCCTCGATCACACAAATGTTAACAATGCCGGCATGATATTTCCAATCTATTGACGTATCAAAAAGGTTTCGCTATTTATATTTATATAATAATGTTATTATTTCTATTGTGGGAGAATGGCTGTTTCGACATTATGGTCGAAACTTCCCCGGCACGAAAAGGAAGGGGGGGGGGGTATAAAAAGCTGACTTTTTAAGCAGAAGAGGGACTGTGAACCTTGCTAAAAAGAAATAAATACTAAATAATAAACTGTGTATTGAATATTTGAATATTAAATTTAGTCTAAATTATTAATATTTCCTTTAAAATGGTCTGACTTTGCTACTCCACGACCTTACATATAACAGAAAACCCGTCCCACAAAATTAATTGGGACGAAACGGACTTAATCTACAAATCCAAATATCAGACAGAACTCAATCTCATAGAATCATATAATATTATTAAATCGAAAGATAAAACGTTAAACCGAGATCTAGGCCCTAGTCCCGATCTAGTCAATTTTTGGAAATTTGTCCTCAACCTGACTAGTGGATAATTACTCCATGCAAAGATTATTAATATAAAATAAATATATATTTTTTTGTTAAAATAGAGAGATAAAGAGTTAGCCCCCCCCCCCAATCCAGTTGGTTGTGCTTGGGAGTTTTTATTAGGGTTTTTTAGGAGTTTTTTTATTAAAAAAAAATATATATATTTTTTATGGTTTATCATGGTTCACGACGAGCGAAGAGCGAATGCTTGATTTCATTCAATTTGTAACACGCGTTTGACAACGGCGGCGTAAACATGTAACGCAACCCTTTTTTCTTTTTAAAAAAAGGAGTTCTATAGTGTACGATAAACCGTTGTTTTTCTAAATAATTACTATATTTAAAATGGTCGGTGGGTAAAAATTCCGTTTTCCCGGTCTTGTGAAGACGCACTTTCGCTGCATCATAACGTCGTCGGTTTCGTTCGTCATCGTGGGGCAAAAATATTATTCGGAACAAGACTATGCTATGACCTAGAGGAAATTAGTTTTCCCAAGAGATCATCAAACACCCTGTAAATATAATTATCCGGGTTGGAAATAACCAGGTAAACTAGTTCAAAAATTCTTGGTTTTAACCACAAAAAGAAATCCATGGTTATTAAACAAAAATATTGAGAAATGATAAAATATTTTATTTAAAAAATATAGGAGATGTACACATTTATTATAACGAACCATGGTCAAAAAATAATTTAACCTTTATTGAGAAATGAATTAGAAATATTGAAAATTTTAAATGCTATTTATTTCAAATAAAAATGCGAAATATACGATTCTGCATTTTTTATTCCAAAACGAATATAAAACTTCACCTTCACTTTTTGTCGTCTGCTACGTCGTCTTACGAAGTAATGAGCGCTAGATATAAGCAATTGGGGATGCTAAAACTAATTTTGCACGTGAAAATACGTCGCCATGTTAGGGTATACATACCTCGCAATGTAAAGGTAGTGTCAATTTGAGTATTTTCGAAGTAATGAGCGCTAGATATAAGCAATTTGAGCATTTTTTATTTGTGGTTTTAACCGGTTTAAGGCCCCGGTTACAGCCAGTTTCAACCATACTGGAATTTTTAATTTTTTTTTTCCAACCCTGATAATTACTAAATCAACTGATTCATCAAACGCCGTTTATTTTGTACACGTGAGGTGGACGTGTAGTAGTCAGCGAGTGATAAAGCTTACGCGTTTGCAAGCCCGGGTTTAACCCGCGTATTTTCAATCTATTGCACGCGTAGAGTGAATTTCTTTTTGGCTTGGCTGAAGCAACGAGAATGGCGTTTCACCGTTGCTTTTGTCTTTCTTTTCGTGGTCAGTTAACTTCAATGAGCTTTATAGAGGAAAACAAGATGACACAGACATTTGAGGGCACACAGTCCCCCTGATGTTCTCGGTACATACTCTTAGAAGAATTTATACAAAATTATACAAAGTGCTGTCACTGAAACCGCATGCATTTTTCACTAATATTACGCATACAATTATCTGCCTCTCTATAAAAAAAAAATACGCTTGCTGTAGCTCATTCGTCACGAAATACGTAGAAGTTCAGTCCAGTTAATGCTTAAAAACCGAGTGCCTGGTTAAATTTACCATTAAAAAGTTATCGATACGTCACCCGTGACGCAATAGCAACATCAAAACAAGAAATCCAATGTTGAGGTTAACGGTAATAGTTAGTGTAGGGAGGTCTTGGCAGGGAGCTGTTGGTTCGCGTGGCATGAAGGGCTTGCAACCACCCTCCTACGCATTGTAACCCGGCCACCTGAATTAATGGCTATAAAAGTCGCTTGATGATTTAGACCCAAGGTGGTGCCTTGGGTATTAGCCTAGTTATTATTAAAAGAAATATCTAAGGGTAGAAACAGAAATAGATTATTATTTTATTACTTTATAGAAAGGTCTATTCTACGACTTCATTTTGTAAAAATGGACCAGTTTTTGTTCTATAAAACATTGTCAACAATTTAAATATACAATATTAAGGGAATGTGTCCAATATGGGGATACAACGTTCAATACTAGCCTTTTAAAGGTATTATATTGTGGTTTATTACATCGTTTGCTTATAATCATTTACAGGAAAATCTAATTTGACTTTTAAAGCCATTAACACATTTGGCCGGGGGGGGGGGGAATATGGATCTTAGGTAAATATATTGGTAACGTTTTCGAAAATGGTTCCTTGGAGGTAAGTGGGACATGGTTTGCCCACTTTGTGTAAGAGTTTTTCGTGTAGCGCTTAATAATAACGGTAATAATTAAACTTAAGCACACTACCTTAATAACACTGTCCTTTCATAAACGCACACTTTATCAATAACCTTGTCCATTTATAAACGCACACTTTATCAATCACATGGTCCATTTATAAAAAAGAGCTTATCGATGTAATTGTACGACTCACAGGGCCAAAAACAACGGATAAAAACTAATGCTCTAAAAACTTTATTTGAAAATAAAATTCAAAAATATAACTTTCAAAGAAATCAAGTTTAGTTTAAGAAATGTATGTAGATTTCAAAGCGAAAATCGATTATTTACAAAAATGGGGCTGCCCAGGTTTTGGGCCCCTGATCGCGAAAAGATGAGGGTTCAAGCACTAACCCTTCTCACTCTATCGATTGTAGAGTACGTTTATATCGCCAAAATTGGTGCTGCCCCAGGTCCGACAACCGATATATTATAAGGTTATCAAGGTCACATGATTTCCTATCTATTGATGTAGCAATTAGTATTTTAACCTTAATGGTTGAAGATTTACGTACAATACGGCGGCGCCTGTGGTGGCGGCGGACCACACGGCCCGTGAAACTAATACCTTCGAATCCCCAATACGTTTGCGTGTGAAAAAGCGACGCACTAAAATCCTTTTCGCTTACGTGCCGTATCCTTTTAGGCGAGCGCTGGCAGCAAACTATAAACACTCAGCAACAACTCCCCCGAAACGCGCCGAATAACGAAACCAATTTTTGGTATACAAAGCAAAAACAAAATACGTCAAGGGCTTTTAAAACGTGCCCCGAATTCATAATTTTGTATAGAAAGCAAATTGAACTATACAAATTCGTAGATGCGTGTTTACGTTGATTATTTTATGTTGAAAATCCAAATTTGCAAACATCGAATGTTGCATAGGACTTAATAGATGTTTGCTTATTAAAAATGCTAAAAATGCTCCAATGGTGTACTTTCAAAATTAGAAAAATCTCAATGCGTAACGTCCCTAAATTTAAATTGGTATATTTTCGTTATTACCAAATTTTTATTATTACAGGTTCAAGTTATTATATTTTTCGTCATGATAACTTCAAATTTACAAATTGTCGCTATCACATCTTCGTGTTACCAACTCGATCCTTATGGTAACTTCCAATATTCATGTTGTACTATACCTACACGTTACCATATTTTTCGCTATACGGTAAGTTTTATCTCTTTGTCGTAATGAACTTGCCATGAATATTTTTCTATTGTAAAGACGTTACCATTTATATTTTTTGTAACATTACTAACATTGTAAGTCACAATGCATATATTTCTTTCATAATTACCATAGTAAGTCAACATGCATTTTTAAATATTGTAAATCACCATGCATCCTAAATATGTTTTCTATCCTAACTATCATTGTAAGTCACCCTGCATATTTTTTATTATTAAAGGGAATATAGCCTCAGGTTTTAGGTGTGGAACACCAAACTTCGACCATTTCCCGCTCCCTCTTATGACTTTAGATATTTTGGCGCTGTTTAGTGACTTTCCGCCAAAATTGCTTACATAAAAAAAATAAAAAACGACTTGAGGTTATATTCCCTTTAATAGCATTAAAAGTCACCATGCATATAATTTATATTATAAATAACATTGTAATAAACGAAAATTGTAAGTCACCATACATATTTTTCAATTACAACTAAAATTCTATATTAAGCCGCTAGGGGAAGTGAACTCCGAAAAAGAGGGAAAATGGTCGTGACATTATAGCTTTTGTTATACGATAACCATGGTTCAATATTTTCTGATATTTTCTATTAAGCAAAAGATTGCGTATCCAAATGGCCGATCTTTAGTAAATGGTGATTTCAACTTTCAAATCGGTTATCTCGAAAATAAATTTAAATCTTATAATAAAAAATAATTATCAGGCCTATATCGACCTTGAAAATGGTTATCTCAACCTTCAAAACAGCGATTTTTTAAATTGGAAACTCGAGCACTCTTGGTGTTTCAAGTGGAAACATTTCTGTTAAAATCATAATCTACTAACATTTATTTAAGCCAATGAAAAACCTCTAAATTGAGAAGGAATTTTTTGCGCGGAATTTTAGTCAGCTAAATGTAGCTTTATTGAAATTTATAAAGTCGCTCGGTTTGTGCGGATGAAGTTAAATAATGAGTAATTTAGAAAAATAACAGGTTGGGGAAAATGATCAACACGGTTCGGTTCATAGATCACTCTCCGAAAATGGAACAAGTCGTCGAAGTGGGATATTCCACCAGCGTTTTTATAACCCATACCAGGCCTAGAAGAGTTATGCCTAGGCTCAATCTGCAAAGACTCCAACCTTGTAGATACCCCAGAAAGGCTCAACCAGAATTTCAACTGCTTTTTTTTTACAATGCAAATTTATTTTAGAACCTGAGTCTCCGAAAACTTTATTAATTTCATTAACAGCACTTAACAGTATATTGTAGTTCATTTTAGCTCCTAAGCCTTGGTTTTTCAAACCGGTTTGTTTACTAAAATAATGGCTGTCGGTTTATCCGAAGTAGAGCTAATTGCGCGATGGCATAATCGGCATTTGAGATTCGATGACGTCAAATATGACATCAAATATGACGTCCAATATTACGTAGGGTACGGATGACGCAATATCTGTGAAACAAACCGTTAGTGAAGAAATAGAGCTAGTCGCATACTTATGAGTAACTATGTTACAAATGCTATTACAGTTAGCCTCAAAAAGAATTTACAGTAAAAATTTAAAACGGCTGGAAATTCTTTAAGAAACTGAAAACTCTAGTTCCCTCCTAATTATCTAAAATCGCGCAAGCAATTAAATAAATAAATAATCAGCTAGGCTAATACCCAAGACACCACCTTCGGCCCGAGTCATCTAGCGACTTATAATCAGAAGCTAGCTTTCGCAAGCGCTGTTTACATTTAAAACAAGTCGTAACGCCGAGTTTCCATTCAGAATAACTTCTTTTAAAAATTTTCCCGAAACTAAGCAAATTAAGTTACATTATTTTAGCATTGAGATCGCGAATACTTCTATCTCAATTAGAGTATTGATTTGTACAGCGAGAAAAATCACAAGAGTAAAAAGGTGCTATAAAACGTCATTTCCGTTCTTTAAGCCTTTGTCCGACTCTGAACGTCACAGTCCAGCCATTCACCACGCTTCGCCAAAATGTCGTCAGGCTAAATTGGCAACGCCGTCAACACCCAACCAAATTTCCGCGTTAAAACGTTTGCTAAACCTCGCTATTTATAAGGAGTCAAAAGAGTTCAAACTGAAATCCGTCAATATAATATTAAAAGTAGTGTTCTCGGCCGAATTAAGGCATCGTGCGGGAAAAGTGGCACGCGAAAAACGCATCTCGAATTAAAAGCGGAGGGTTTGCGCCGAAGCGATTTCCAGTCGACAGTCATGTTTCTTGGAAACTGTGGGTTCCAACTTTGAAAGCGCCATTTATTTAACAAATGATCGTGTCAATTAGCCAATGAATTTTTGATTTCTTACTCGCATAATACCTAGGGACCGGCATTTCAGTAAACAATTTACAACAAATAATTTCTTCCGATTTTAAAGATTTATTGGGATTCCCAGTTATTTTTATGGCTTCGAAAATTATCTTCGATTTTCAAAGATTTCCCGATTACTTTGAAGCCACGATTTCGAAGATTTTTTACTGATTACCAAAGATTTCATCGATCCCATTTTATTTAAATTTACCCAAGTTGGAATAAAGCCGGCTTTTTTTAAAAAAAATCAAGACCAGTGGTTTTAACTGGCTATAACCGGTTTTTTTTCGGTTATAACCAGCTAAAATATAAACAGTACCTTTTACTTATGTAAGTAGAAATTTTCCGCAGTTATTGTCGTAAATATGAAACTAAACAAAGAAAGCGAAATAACTATATAAAATAACTGAATTATTTTGATTTCCTCGGGAAATTCCCCCTAGGTTTAGTGTATGACGCACCGACAGAAGCGAGGCAGCGGAATTTGGAACTTTAAACCTACCGAAAAACTGGTATTAGTAAACCGGTTTATGAAACAAAAAATAAACTAAATTTCTAAGTAAAAACTATTTATTTACTAAAATATTCATATTGTAATTTTTTTTGAAAAAAAGCCAAAAAAGTCTGGATTTTTTCAAGTGGCTATAACCGGATTTAACCAGGTGGCTATAACCGGTATGGCTGGTTCTATGCCAACCCTGAGTTTAACCAAATATTTATAAATTTGAAGATAATATTTTTCCAAAATAAAAATTCAATTTGTTTTAATATTTTCAAAAGGGGAACCCTTAAAATCTGTGAAACTTCCTTAAGCAATTTTAAATGGTAAAATTATCATCGTTAGTTGTGGAAAACCTCTTCGGTTGCCATGGCAAAACGAAAGCCTATTGTAACTTTTCCCTTTAGCGAGTTTGAAACAAATCGGAGATAAGCCCCTCGAGTAGTCTCCTTGTTAATCAACAACAATCTTTGTTCATTTTCATCATGTACGTGTATACCTTTTCAAAGATTAACTTATTTTTATTCAATTGAAAATATTACGTTTTGCCTCGGTCACAAGACGGTTAATGTATTAAATTCGAGAGACTAGTTCTTGAATAGCGAAGCCTGACGCCTAGTTGCAAATAGATGCCAGTTATGTAGTGCCCATTTGTACGCTTAGCAGATTTAGTCCAATCGGGCTTCATATCTTCGGTTGAACGAAGTGCCGAAAGCGACATCTATCGTATCTTTCAGGTACTACACTTGAGCCGCTTTAATAGAGCTTATAACTCAACAGAATAAATTACTTTCCTTCGTAAAATAAATCGTAACAATGAAATTCTAATTTCATAAATGTAAATCAAAAATAAAATCAACTAAATTATTCAATAAAAAAGACATTAAAAACGTGAAGGGCCTTAGCTCCAACACGGTCTCCTTACACGATCTCTCGCGTGAGCTTAAGCTCCCTAATTAGAACAACAATCCTAACACCGACGGTAACAAATTTAACAAGTTCTTAAAAATGAAGCTATTTTTCAACACCTAACGCTTGAAGTGAAAATAAATCAGAAAAAACACTTGCCACGCCCCCTGGAGGTTCGAAGTAGAACTTCCATAAATTAGTCAACACGAACTAGTAAAAACAGGGCCGTTCATAGTTCCCTTCATCCAAAATTAGTATTCCAACTAAATTCCGAAATGCGTTCGCCAAAACAATATGGAGGAAAAAACCTCGGTCGTTTTCTACAAAGTGCACATTTCGGCGCATCATACATGCCGCCGGAATTATACTCTGATAAAAGAACAAATTTCGTAAATTTGCTTTTGGTTGCCACCATTGCCAAAGGTAGAGAGTCCCACGTTATCTTCAAACTGACTTCTAAGGTATATAGGGAGATAAAAATATAGAGGGCTTCGTCGCGGTCCGTTCTAGGAACATGGTGCCCTCTATCTAATGGGGCTGGAGGTCAAACTTAAAGGCGTAATTTAAGAATTAAATTAATAGCAAATACAAATTAAGAATTATATTAATATTCAATAAAAACTAAGAATTAAATTAATATTCAATAAAAATTAAGAATTATATAAATATTCAATAAAAATTAAGAATTATATTAATATTCAATAAAAATTAAGAATTATATTAATATTCAATAAAAATTAAGAATGTAGAATTTGTGCCCTTATCTTCGGCTCCGAGGATTTTCGAAAAACCTGGTGATTTTCGGCTCTATGTAGAAGCCGAGTCCAGATCCGAAATATAATTTGTCTTTTGGCAACTTGTTTATATATTCCAATTCGAAATCGTGGAGTACAGAAAGAGGGGGGGGAGTACAATTTCGTTAAAAGCTTCTCCTCCGCTACGCGGCGCGCCATCTAGGGACGGAAAACGAAGTACAATTCTCGACAGACACGTCGAGGCATATCGGCGAAGTTAATCAGTCATAGGAAAACTAGCCATTGTCAACCCCAAAATAGAATTTAATCATTTACAGCACGCTGAAGTGGATCGGGCCATGGGCGTTCAAAGTTTCGTACCTACCCCGACCCCCTCCTCCCCCCTCCCCAGTCTTTAGTATACAGGGTGTAAGAAATTTGACAATGTCCCAAAAATATTTCACCGAACGAAATATGTATGAGTTTCAGGTGTGGGAAAAAAATTTAAAAAGCAATTTATTTAATTTTTTTGGTGGGTCGACGGATTTCATACACCTGTCACCGGGTCGCGATTGTCGCTAATTACGTTAAAATAATTCATAGGGCGTTTTAGCAGACTATTTTTCAATTATGATTTTACTCCTTTTAAATAAAAAAGTTAAAAGTTTAAGAAGGTCGAATGTTTTTTTTCATAGTTCCGTTATTTCGCTACTAGGTGATATAATATTTTTCTTTAAAATAATGTTATGAAATTATTCAAATGTAATATTTTTAAATAATTTTTAGCTTTTGATTTCCGGTAAGCTATTTATGTAAGAAATAAATGAATAAATTAATAAATTCCGATTACATTTGGCAACAATTTAGTCAGGTCGAAAATTACATTTGCTTAATGATAAACTTTATGAAAAAGCAAAGATCATTTTCATAATAATGGAATCGGATTAATTTTAATTTTTAACTTAGATGTCGATAGATTTGGTCCAAATTAAAATTTGAATGTGGACAATTTCATAAAACGTTTTATTTTTGTATACCAGTTGATCAATTCTGTCTGCGTCAGGGCTGGCAAGACTGGTTTACTAAAAAAAGTATTGAGAAATGAGAGCTAGATATAAGCAATTAGAGGATCATAAAATTCATTTGGCGCGTGAAAATACGCCGCCATGTTGGGGTATAAAAGCGAGTAAATAATTCTGCTATACCTCACATGTAAAGGTACTGTCACGCGCAAAAACCTAATTTTGAAATCGGGCAATTTGAGCATTTTCGAAGTATTGAGGGCTAGATATAAGCAGTTTGAGCATATTTTTAATAATGGTTTTAACTGGTTTAAACCACCGGTTACATCTTGTTTTAACCATACGAGATTTTTAATTTTTAAAAAAGCCGGTTTTTTGCCAACCCTGAAAAGTGCGTTTTGTTCGCTTGTTGGTCAATTCGGTCAAAATGTATTTCGGTAAAACATTTCTAAAATGAAATCACGGATATTCTAAATAAAAATAAAAACAAACCACTTTTGCATGGTAAAACTCTTTTAAACATTTTATTAAAAATGTTGGCCATAACTAGTTTCTCTGCCGTTCGGTAGCATCATCAGGTAGCGAAACTAGTTGTAGCCAACATTTTTAATAAAATGTTTTAAAATGTTTTACTATGCAAAATTGGTTTGTTTTTATTTTTATTTAGTATTTTAATGCATAGGGTCAGTAAAACCCTAGTAACGCATATTCGCCTCTAACAAGGAGGCATCCCGAAGTGTAACCCACCGATTTTGTTCAAACTCGGGGGATTGGTAGACGTTCATGAATCATGAAAAATCCTAAAGGGAATTTATTCAATGGGCAACCGTTTAGCCATGGCAACGAAATTTTTTTTTGACAACACAAAATATTAAATTTTCCCATTGAGAATAACATGGGATTTTGACCTAAAATTGATCAAAAGTTGATCAATTTTGATGTTTTTATTGTCAATTTTTTTTATTTATTTATTTTTTGGGCATTTTCGCAGTTTTGAAATTTGTTTAAATTTTTCACAGGGGGGCCCTAGGAATCGGTCAGAATCCCATGTTATTTTCAATCGGAACATTTAAATTTTTTGTTGTCAAAAACATTTTTGGTTGCCATGGCAAAACGGTTGCCCATTGAATAAATTCCCTTTAGGATTTTTCATGATTCATGAACGTCTACCAATCCCCCGAGTTTGAACAAAATCGGTGGGTTACACTTCGGGATGTCTAATTGTAAGTGGAACAATTTTGTTCGAAACACATTTTCCGTAGTGACTCGAATGAAAGACATTTTGACGAATGTGAATATTGCAATTGTAAATCGCAGCGTAGCACCCTGTATCCGGGCTTTGCGGGAGAACCCGACGACGAGCGTGTTGTGATCTATGACTAAGTTCATTTAGTCCTCGGCGAGTGCGTGCTGGGAATAGATTATGGCGGCGCAGAGTCCCTCCAGGAGACTCTTTTCTTTTTCCGCTGATATCTGCCCTTTGAATTTTTTCTCGAAGCATTCCGTTGATATTGGCGTACCCTAATGGCAGTTGTTCCGTCTTCTCCGGTTTTATTATTGTCCGGGAAAAAAGTAAAACCACGCCGAAATGCGCGTATGCCGCTAATATTCTTAATGCATTTGGCCTATCAGACGCTTATCACACAATTTAACGGAATAAGTCATTTCGTATACGTACGAGCCACGCTTAATTCGGGGGTTTACAGTCGCTTTTGGCTGGATAAAAAAAAGCGGTTGCCTGACGGAAATATTTGAGGCAGGTTTAATGTTTACGTTTTCCATTCTCGAAAAAATAATCACAAATTTAAATAAAAAGCTTCAACAAACCCGGAGGAATTATTTAAATGGGGAACTATAGAGAAAAAAACGCACCTAAAATGGCGGCCATGGCCAAAGCTGCGAGGTGATACTACTCTATAGGCGCTAGAATAAACAGCTTCTGCCTTTCGCTAAGAAGTTTTATTACACACGGTATGAATAATGAACGTGCAAGTTTCTCTTTATATGGTCCTTGCCGCTGTGGCCTAAAGCGAGGTGCCAGAAATAGGCACTAGTTCGAAATTTCACAGCGTTCTCCTCTGATGGCCTTGAAACTCAACAAATAAGAAAAAGACCCGCGGTTATTCGACCAGATTGCAAACTAATTGAAAATACCAAATACTTTTTTCCTATCTTTTCGAATATTCGACTATTTGAGCAAGAAAAACTAATATTCGCGAACTTTCCCAAGTGCTATTCGATTCGACGAATCGAATATTCGATTTGGTATTCGATCGAGTTATTTGGTAAACAAATATTTTACACACGCCTACTATACTAGTTTAAGTTTGAATTTTCAGATGATCTCAAAATAAGCCTGGCAATTATACAGTTAGAGTAACTTAATGACAATAAGTATGACACTTCCTATTGCTTTAATGCTAATTTTCTAGCCAAACCTTTTGGTTTGAGTTTGAGTTCGGTCGTAAAATAGTTCTAGATTAGTGCTATACTGGTTTGAGATTGCTTGTTAAGTGGCTTAGTATTAGTTCTATTCTGGTTTAAGGTCGAATTTTCAGACGATCACAAAATAAGCCTTGCAATTATACAGTTATACAGGGTCTTTTTTTTTGCTCGGAAAAGTGTTTTTTTTCAAAAACTATTTATAGTACCGATTTCAAATTTGGAAGGTCAATTCTCTATACCGGGGGACATCAGTTTGAGAAATTTGAGCGTTTTCGGTAATGTTTTTCACCAATTTTGAAAAATTATTTTTCGACCACTAGGTGCGAGTTAAAAAATTTCTATTATAAAGTTGTAGGCCGTCATCGAAAACCCTTAAAAATTGTTCACTCGACGAAAAACAACTTATTTATCAGTGAAAATTCGAGCTTGAAAAATTTACAAGTTGGTGAAGCCAAATTACGATTGTTTGAAACGATAATTGAAAAGGGAACAAGTCTAATACAAACGTAGTAGAGTTTTCACACTTGAAAAAATGTACACGTTTAGTTTTTAAATGCAGATATTTTATTCACATAAATTTTTACAAAACATTTTCAATAATATCACCATTGGCTGCAACACAGGTTTGTGCGCGGACAATTAAGTTCTCAAACGCTTTCTCTACCATTTCTGGTGTGACGTCTCGGCAAGCACTGATTATTCGTCTAATGAGTTCCTCCCTAGTTTCAATGGGCGTGGCGTATACCTTTGCTTTAACGAATCCCCAGATAAAATAATCCAGCGGTGTTAGGTCAGGTGACCTTGCTGGCCAATGCACTGGACCATTTCTCCCTATCCACCTTTCAGGAAACTCGTTGTTGAGGTGCTCAGTTACTTGCCGGGAAAAATGCGGAGGGGCGCCATCTTGCTGAAACCACAACTGACGTCTTTCAGCCAATGGAAGGTCGTCGATTGCGTCACTCAGTTCGTTCTGTAGAAAATGTAAATACCTTTGGCCGTTGAGGTTCGTCGGCAGGAAAAAGGGACCAATCAAACGGTTTCCAACAAGTCCAACCCAAACATTGACCCGTTCAAATTGAACCTGGTGATTATATTCAAAACCCCAATGTGGGTTGATGTCAGACCAAAGATGGCTGTTTTGATGATTAAAGGGCCCATCTCTAGAAAATGACGCTTCGTCGGAGAACAAAACATGGCGCAAAAATTAGCATTTAGTAACCAGTTGCTAAATTCATAACGTCTTTGATGGTCTCCGTCAATTAGTCCTTGGTGGAGCGTAGCTCTGTATGGGTGATAGCGATTCTTACGAAGAATTTTCCACACACGATTTGCAGAACAACCCAAATCAGCAGCGGCGTTAGCGCAACTGTGACGAGGATATGCCACAAAGTACGCGAGTACATTGTTCTCGAAGTCTAAATCCGGTTGACCCAATCCGCGAAACCTAGGTTCCAAGTTACCAAATTGATTGAAATCGTGAATTGCTCGTCTTACTGTATTTACAGATGGTGCTCCATTTGGATGTCTTTCTGCGAAGATTTCAGTCACTCTTCTAAGGTTTTGCGCTGCTTCTCCATAGTAAATGGCTACTATCTCGGTACGCTCAGCTACTGAATAACGAGGCATTGTTCGAAATATTATCAAACACTGATAATAATCTCCCAAAGTTTTCCTTTAAATACCCAATGCATGTTTAGGATTGACCTATAGCCTCGTGTTTTTTAAATCCGGTCGTTTTTTAACCAAAGTTTCAACTGGATTAGGTAATTCGGTTTCAATTATCGTTTCAAACAATCGTAATTTGGCTTCACCAACTTGTAAATTTTTCAAGCTCGAATTTTCACTGATAAATAAATTGTTTTTCGTCGAGTGAACAATTTTTAAGGGTTTTCGATGACGGCCTACAACTTTATAATAGAAATTTTTTATCTCGCACCTAGTGGTCGAAAAATAATTTTTCAAAATTGGTGAAAAACATTACCGAAAACGCTCAAATTTCTCAAACTGATGTCCCCCGGTATAGTTTGAAATACTATTTTGAAAATGAAGTTTACTTAATCCGGTTACAAACACAATTTCTTGTAAACAGCTCTCAAGACTAGTTTCTTTCGATTTTAAAGGCTTAAACTATTCCAGGGTGGCCACGGTACCTGGAAAACCTGGAATTCCCGGAAAAGTCAGGGAATTTGAATATGGGTATAAAAATCAGGGAAACGTCAGGGAATTTTAAAAATTAATCTAAAAGACAAGGAAATGTCAGGGAATTTAATTTCGTTTGCAAATAGGAAACTTTTTCTAAAATAGGGGTTAAATATACAAAATCTTGGCACAAAATAAGTCAGGGAAAATCTCCGGAGAGGGTCAGGGAAAACCTGGAAAAGTCAGGTAATTTGATTGTGAAAAAACTGTGGCAACCCCGAGGGGCAGGTTACTTCCTTGATTAACGACGCACGATTCTGTTGATTAAATCACGTTTAAACATGATTAGAATGTTTAAATTTGATTTAATCATGAATAAATGAAAAAAATCTGATTTAATCATGATTAAATGAAAAACTCTGATTAAAATGTTTAAATACCGATTGAAACGATTTAATAATGATTAGTATGATTAAATCGCGATTAGAAATTTGAACGAGAATCAGAATGATTATATTGGTGAATGGAATGATTACAATTGTGCGTGATTAGAACGAGCGGATTAGAATAATGTTACAAGAAAAAAAAGTAGTTACTATTACAATGTTACCTTAATTACTAAGCTGTGATAACTCGTGTAACTAAGCTGTGATAACTTGTTACGAAGCTGTGATATTTTCGGATGTTTTAAATAAAATGAGATAAGTGATTTTTTTTTATCATTTCAATCAAATACATTTGCGATAGAACCATCAATATTAAATTATCGTACTTTAGTTTTGATTTAAATTATAAAATCTCGATTCGATCTGGTTAAATGATTTAATCCTGATTAAAATTAGATCCTAATTAGAATGATTAAATCTTGTTTAAATTATGATTAGATTGGTTAAATCGTGATTAGATTTTCTAATCTTGATTACCCTGATTTAATCACGATCATTTTACTATGATTAAGACGCATCCAAAATGGAAGTGACCGGCCTCTCGTGCAACCCTGTATTATTCAAAGCGACTTCAACACGGATCTAAGGTGTACCGTGACCGCGGTTTTAAACTGGCAAGAAAAGTATTAAAGCAAACGGGGAGTACCAACTAGAAAAAGAGTTCTTTTCCTCCAATTAAGAGGGAGACTACTCTCTCGAGGTTTCCATTTTCTCGCCGTGATCCTCCCGCTTACTACCGCCAGAAAATACACGTTTTACAACTTCCTTTCGCTTCTAGGACGTGTAAGCTACTGGACCCGCCCCTAGATGGCCCATGATTCTTGTGGGCAACGTCGCAGGGTTCGAAAACAAAAAACCAACTTTAAAAACCCACTTTGAAATTTCATATTTTAATGAAAAGGCATTTTTTCAAGGTGCAATGATAAATATTTATAGTTAATTAATAGTAATTTAGAAAGTTAACCGGCTTGTTAACTTCATGGTTGAGACTTAAAACTTATGACTTCAGATTTCTACCAGTCTTTTGGTTCAGCTTTGCTGCCTTTGCAGTATCTGTACACTTTTACAAGCTTTTCAGCTTTTTCTGACACAAAAAAAATGAAGCAGTCTACCTAGCAGACGATATCTAGTCCCTACAATCTTTTTTAGCAGGGCTCGACATAAGATATTTCTTATTTCTTTTGATTTGGGTTTTTTTTTATAAATATCATGTAATACAAATATGGAAATAGTATACTAAAAAAAAACCACGAAAACCCCACTAAAAACCCACTGGGTTGGGCTTTTTGGAAAAAACCCGGGTTTTTTCGAACCCTGCAACGTCGCTTGTAGTGCCACGGTGGCCGATATTGGAAAGAATTTCCAACCAAATATTGAACACATTCGCAATATGAGAGAGCGATGTTAAAGAGGAATTGTCACCAAAACCAAAATTTACGAGGTTTTTTAACAGAATGATAAAACATATATTAATGATTATGTCCCTGAAATTTTATAGTTATTGGAAACGTATTTAAAATGTTAATCTACATTTTCCACAACCTACATCAAACGTCTCCAAAAATTTCACAAATCACGGTTGAACCAGAGATCCTGGCAGTTATAGAGATGCGAAACTCCGCCGAAAACCTGACAAAAAATGCAAGCATCAGCGCCGCCCTTCGGCCGGAAGGAAGCGCCCGTTTCAAGCCGAGAGACGCAAAAATTGTAAACAACGGTAACAATCTCTGCGATTACTCCCCACGTACAGGCGTCGCTGCGATCGGCAAAAATTTAAAAAAAAACTGGTTTGCTTAGGGTATAGGGAGTTTCGCATCTCTATAACTGCCAGGATCTCTGGTTGAACCTACGTGCAGCGCCCAAAGAATGAAGCGGCAAAAATTTGAGAAAGTGCGGCGTGTAAGGCATTTTAAAAACACGATAAACTACAATCTACAAGTATAACTCGGTTGAAAAGCCAAGGAGAATGTCGTAGCAGACGACAGTTCCGACCGAAAAACGATAAAACCGGGGAAAATAATATTTCGTCCACGAGAGGGCGCTGCAGGTAGATTCAACCGGGCGGTTCTGAGATTCTCGAGTCGGGGGGATAAAACTCGAAATTTGGTTAATACTGGAAATATTAACATGAAATTATTTGTATAACCATTTTCGAACGTCCTCTATCCATTTAAATGGTTTTTATTTTTTAACCAATTTGAGGGTGGTGACAGTTCCCCTTTAAGCTTAATGTTTTTACCCAGGCACTTCGTATTTGGGCGGAAAAGGTTCGCGACGCTCTCGGTAGGGGCGCTGGTGGGCGATGCAATTTGAAGAATGGCTTTCATTGCTTACGATTCGGGTCCAGTAGTGAATTCGTCTGAAGTGTAGTTTTCCATTAGCCCTTCAGACCAGAATGAAAAATGTGATTTGGCGTTGTTGGATAATTTGCATATTTCTACCATTAAATAAAAACTTACTTGGAAACATTCATTCGTCCATTTCATACCACGCGCCGAACCAAGTATTATAAGACACAGTCGAGCGGATAAATTTAAATTCGGGAAATATGGCGGGGGTTCACGGAAAAATATCAGGAATTCCAGGCACGCGCGGCGGGATTTTAATTTCCACAATAACACGTGTTCCGTTGGAATAATATCAGAACTGCACTTTGACGCCGAAATAAGTTGAAGGGCTTCGTAATTGTGGCACGTCTGAAACGCTTAATAAGAAAAGAGATTTAAAAATTATGCCGGACTCGCGACGGGTGAAATATTCGCGGTGATTTATAAAATTTGCGTTTCGTATATAATATAATTGAATATTTTAAATATTGTATTACGCTAGAAATATTAAAGCGCGCATTAATGAAGCCTGAATGACTAGGAAAATATTATGCCATTCTAAATATTTCCAGGGCCACACCAGCGTTTAAATTTTATAAAACTGGTACTTGAAAAATGGTAGCGCATATTTCTTTTCGAAAGCTTCATTCGCATGACTGGCTTAAACTTTCAATACTTAATTTAAAAATACTTATTACGTTCGATTTAATATTAATATTAACACTTCATTTCGTGTAATCAAAAGGATGTGTCCAAACATTATTCGATTCAAATATTTTGAGCCTCGGTCACAAAACTAAAGACCTTTTCACACGAGCCAACTTTTTGACGCAACTAGAGTTGAGTCAACTAGCTGGCTCGTGTGAATAAAAGATCGATGAGTTGATCCACTAAAACCCGAGAAAAAATGGATCACTGATCCATTTTGCTGACTCCGCATTTTGATTTGAGAAGTTGGCTCATGTGAAAAGCTCTTTAGTCAACCAAAGTGTTTGTGTAGACAACTCATTGTGAACACCATTTCCTAATGCTATCGGAGCAGCTTAGTTCGCGATTCATGTTGACCAACAAAGTTTTACAGTCCAAACTAATCCCTTCGTTGTCGTGTGCCCTGCTTTATCGAGCAACTATATGCCGAATATTAGCTGTTTTCTAAGGCTCGTGTGAACTACATTGAGTAAATTCGCATTGAAACAGTTTTCAATAGCTAGTTTTAGACCAGTATTAAATCGAGTTATTCTATAGAAAATAAATAGTATTCATTCTGCCACTATCTGTTGATAATGCGGAGTACACGACGACAAAATACTAATCATGGACTGCAATCTTAAAGGTTTTTTTCCTTCATTGTACTATCGTCCAACTACATTTTCCATCATCGTGTAGCCTACTTTATAAAAGAACTTTGGCAAGCGAAACCTTTATCCTTCATATCTATCCAGCGAACCCTTTTCGCGAACCAAAAATATTGCAACCTGTTGTAATCCCACGATGATAGAAAGCCGCGAGTAGCAACTCTTGCGTGACAATCGTTTAAGATAGAAAATATATATTATTATTGCACCCAGAAATTAATCAAAATTTTAATCAAAAATTGTTCTGTGAAGGATTTCCATACGATGAATGTGTCGAAAAATACATCACCTTGGACCGGCCGAAATCGAACCGGCGAGTGCAAGTTAGCTAATAGTGTTTAATTAATAGTGTTTAACATTTTTAAAGCCAAAGCCAGAGCTGCAAACGTTGGTGTTCCACACCAAAAACGTGAGGTTATATTCCCTTTAAGGGCTACATACGGGCAAGAGCCCATAATTACCGCCGTCGATTTAGAGGAAATTTGTGCTAGTATCTTTCCACCAAATAAACTAGATTATTGCCTTTGTTAACCTGCAACTGACAATAGCTGATTATTATTAATATATTTTAAAATAAATTTAATTTTACATCGTATTAAACTGCCTCGAGACTGCGAAAGCACGTGATACACTTGTACGGCCTAGATAAACACTTCTCACTTACGAGCTAAATGATATACTTGTGGTTAAACCAGCGGTGAACTAAAATCGAGTCTTGAACTAGCGCTCTTTCCACATCACAGAATACCGCCAAAGCGGAAAAACATTGTGTTTACCCTTCGCGATATCCGTTCGTTTCAGCGTGGCAATTTGGGGCCTAAATTCGGGCGAAAGACCCCAATGCGGGCCCCTCTCCGTCGGTTTCGCCATTAAGGCAAAGAAGCCCGCTCCTGTAAATGGTTTTTTAATTGACAGTCCCCGCAGCGCCAAAGGAAATACCGGCAGCGCGTGCCGCGCGATACCCCACCCTGAGAGTGCTCGCGCCACCTAATTACCTTCCTAAGCCTGGCCTCCGCCGTCCGCTCATACAAGCTACACTAATAATCATCGGGTGATTACGAGTGGTACGCTAAAACGCCAAAAGGGTTATTTAGATATGGGTTCGGCCAAAAAACTGCCTGGTTTTACGGATGATAAAATTGCGATATGACGCGTAGTCAAAAAAAGGGCACGTGTTCAACGCGCGGATTCAGCCGAATGAATAAAAATGATAGTTTGTTGTGTTCGAAATGGATTCATTATGGAAATGCGCTGTTAAAAACCGATAACGGTTTTGCTTTTTACGATATTAATTCAACGCGTCTATGAGAAATTCCCTGCACTATTTATTACAGAAAAAGCCGTTCTAAGAGGATCAACCTCTCTTCAAAAAACAGAGTAGAATGTTTGGCCAGTAGATGGCGCTATTTCCAATTATATTTTATCAGGAATACATTTATTTCTATTTAGGAAAAATGACTTTGTTGAGATGATTTTCATCCCCCCCCCCTCACCATGGGGAAAATTCGAGCATTATGCTCAACATAGTCTTGGGTTCAACATAGTTATCGGACATAGTACTGAAAAACGAGGTTGCCATACTATTTTTCACGTGTAAGGAGAATGTCTTTATGAATGACCACGTTCTAAAAGTTACGTCACTGTGTTTAACTACGATCTACATAGATAGGTACGGAATTACGAGATTGGCCTGTTTACGGTTGAATTTCTAAGTTTACCTACGCACGTTATATAATTTTGGAAAATACCGTCTATTACATTTTATTTCAAAGTTATAATTAATCAATTAACATAGATAGTATAATAATATATATCGAATACTTATTGGTCAATTTGAAGTTTTCGCGATAGACTTTTCTAAAAGGTATTAATATAACACACGTATAGGAACATTAAGGAATTCAACAGAAAATAGGCAAAATTCAAAATCCCAAAGCCGATTTACCGGAATATCTTGCTAGTATTTTTGTACTAGATATTTTACCTGTTCTAACCTGCAACTAACAAGGAGAGTACCCGAGGTGTTTATTGCCGATTTGGTTCAAAGTCGGACGTAATGTACACCTATATGAGATACTAAATTTCCCAAAAGAAGACGTTGCACTACCCATTCAATTTGCCATGGCAACGGATAATATTTTTCACCACTTAGAACAGTATATAATTTTTTTTTTAATATTAAACTTACAAATATTTAAAAAATACTTTTTGTATAAAGAATTTATTTTGCTATTCATAGAAATTGATTAATTTTTTAAATGTCATCAGAAGTATATCATAAATCAGTGGCGTGGCCAAGAGTTTGGTTCAAGGGGGAAGACACTATTGCCAAGAAATGGTACATACGCATTTGCCACCTTCCTTAACTGCTAACAATTATTCGCATCTGGGGCCAAAATATATTATGGAATGATTTTCGAAAACAATTACAGAGATTAAATATAATTTATAAATACCAGAAATTATCCCAATAGGTGCTTCAATAAATGCCGCTCCCTTTTTCTGTCCAACCCTACGCGCATGCGCGAGTTACTGATTCAAATAGTCAAGAGCTCATGTTAGTTTTATTTGTAAGGCTAAAGTTGATAGCGCGAAATTAAACGAACCCTTCTATATTTTAATATTAAGCAGCGCGCGCTTTAAAATATAACGCTTTTACGAGTATGTCCTGGCTCTCTGTATTACTACTTTTAGGCCAATCGCTGAACAGGTTTTATTTAAGTGTTTATTGAGTGTAACTTTTAAATTTCACACGTAACAAAAGTATATAATATTTATCTATCGAGATAAGTATTATTTTCCTTATACTTCTATTGTCATTCGCTAATAATTAAACATGTTAACAAAGCTTAATTTATATACAGGGTGTTTCAAAGGGTTATGCAAAAATTTTAAGGAGTTGTAGGGGTGAGTTGAGAAGTATGCCGGTTTTTTCCCATTTTCCTACGATGAGTTAAAAGAGAGCCAGAGAGCTTCGAAATGTGGCCTACTAGCCTCTGGGAGTAGGCTGCAACAAGCGCCAAACCAAGCCGCAGGGAAATGCGAACATTAAGGTTTTGGTTCGTGTGATAGGTAAAAAAGGACTTTGTAAACCGATCGAGGTAACCAGCGTAAATAAGTAAACTTAAACATAATTTAAAGTCGTTTCCCTGCTGCTTGGTTTTGTGCTTGTAGCAGAATACTTCCAGAGGCTAGTAGGCCTCACTTTGAAGCTCTCTGGCGCTCTTTTAACTCACCGTAGGAAAACGGCGATGAAAACCGGCATACTAATAACAATCAGCTAGGCTAATACCCAAGGCACCACCTTAGGCCAAAGTCATGAAGCGACTTTTAAAGCCATTAATTCAGGTGGCCGGGTTACATTACGTAGGAGGGTGGTGGCAGGCCCTTCACGCCACGCGAGCCAACAGCTCCCTACACTAACTATAACCGTTAACCTCAACAAGTTTTCTTGGAATTGGAAATCGAAGAACTCGGGGGAAAACCCCTTTAACCAGTGGGGAGATAACTTGCAAACCCAACGCGGAAGGATTTGTTAAGAGTTTTCACCCAGTGCGACAAGGTACAAAAATTTCAACTTTTAACTAAACTTTTAAAATTTATTTTTTGGGGATTTATTAATAAAAGTATTTAATCGACAAGCTAGGATCGAACCCGGCTCCTCTTGCTGCGAGGTGAAAATGCTAACCACTCCGTAACCCCACATACTTCTCAACTCACCTCCTACAACTCCTTAAAATTTTTGCATAATCTTTCGGAACACCCTGTATACCAATACCAAAGACAGGAATTTTTCTGGTCCATTAAAATAAAAATTACTCCAAATTCGCGTAATTGAGTTCTCCAAACTTCTCCCGGCGGGTAGACAAAATTAGTCGACCGTCTGGGTTTAAATAATCCAGACAAGACGGAGGAGATTTCCAAAGAAATCACCCTTTCTAAGTCTCAAAATATGGGCCACAACGTGAACGCACCAACCCCGCCAACTCGCAAACAAAAAATCCATCAATTCGCGTTTGTTCGAAGCTTCTCCAATTTATATTTGTTATTTTCTCGCGAAAGAAAAACCCTCCGCGAGAGGGAGCGACCGGCGAACCGCGTGATTGCTCTTATATTTTAACAATCTTCGCGGTTCCAATTTTCGTCGGCGGCGGCGGCCAGGGGGAGCTCGCAAATAGCCCAAAGATTGATGACCTCATATTATGCCGAAATGGCTTCCGAAAGTCCTCCGTATAAACTACGGACTTAAGCGCGCGCGGGAAATTTTGGGCCCGAAATCATATCTCCGTTTGAATGCCTTTCGCTATATTAGCGAGCTTAAGCAATAAGATTTGGTAGTTTGAACGGCAAACGCCGGGAGTCACGGGAATAATTTCTTTTCGATTTTCTGCTTTAGGACTCCAAGATGGGTATGATATCAATTCCAAATCAATTGAATTTAACGATTTGTGTCAATATAAATATAAAAAATTACTATTTTTAGTGCAGTTTTTCACAGATTGTAGTTTCATTTTACTTCGTCAGGTATCCTACCTTATCAAAACCCCATTCTTGCAAATGAAGCTGGGCCGTCTACAACGCGACCTAGAGGGCAAAATATAAAAATGCAAATTTACGATTGTGTAGGACACCTGACGAAGTACAATAAAACTTCAATCTATGAAACACTGTACTAAAAAGTGTTAATTTTTCACTTTTAAATATTTCCGGAACTACTAATTTCCGTGTTAATTTTTTGGGCTTCAGCAACCCAAAATTAACACAAATCCCTAATTTCTATTGATTGGAATTGTTGTCCCCTATTCGATATCTGGCGCTCGTTTGTATTTTAATTTAAAAACTATAAATATTATATGAAATGGGACATCGCTCGACAGAAATATGGCGTCATCTTCGGGTATCCAGCGCCAGAAGTTGAGAGAGAGTTGCGCTTAGTGGTTCTTCATCTAGCAGTATACGTGTTACAAATCGTAAGAACTGGTTAAAATCCATCATCTAAATGTGTCTAAGCCTTGTACAATGAAAGCCAAATTGATAAGAATCAGAGTGGGGCAAAACCTTAAGTGAATTGCGCTTTTAAATTTTCTCCCTCTTGAGTGAGAGTGAATCTTTAAAAATCACTAGCGAGTTTGCCCATGTCTGGTAAGAGTATACAAGAAGCGATAGTTGCGGTAAGCCCGGACTCGCGAATAACGAAATGTTATTTTCAGACAAAACTCACAGCCATCCACAAGGCGGGTATCGCTCAACACGATGTGGAAATATTTTTCGGGCAAATTATGGTACACGAAAAATAATTTTTTGTTTTTAGACAATCCTCACAGCAAAATATTAAGTTGGTTTTAGTATTGTTCAAACACCTTGTGGTAATATATTTCCTCTTAATTGGGGTACACGAATCATACATGTTTTGTGTTTAGACTATGATCACAGCCAAACATTAGGCCAGTTTCAGTATGGTTCAAACACGTTGTGGAAATATATTTATAGTAAATCAGCGTACGCGAAAAACCAAATTTTATGTTAGACAATTATTATTATTATTAATTCGGTCGTATGGGAAAACTCATACAAGCGAATTCCCAATAGGCCGAATCATACGATTTTGACGGATTTAAACCTAACCTTACCTAACCTTACCTAAGCTCAACCAGAACTATAACCTTTACTATACCATATACTATGTCTTTAGTGTCGGTTTGACTTATAAAACGTGTATTCTAAGTATTGGCGCCTGACGGTGCCGCGCACTCACTTCGCTCTCGTGCTGGGGGAGCGCGGTGCCACCCTAACCCCATTCTCGCTATCAAGATGGGCCGTCTATAACGCAACCCAGAGGATAGTACCTAGCCAAACGCACCTAGTATTGTCCAATCCGATATTAATCCAACCAAACCTAACCTAAACAACCAAATCAGATATTACCTAATTCGGTTGAATGGGACCCAGCCAACTTTTTATTTATAAATATATTGGTTATATATTGATCCGGTTGTATGGGATAAAACCTTTTTGTTAGCTGTCAAACAAAAATCGCGTTTCAAAGATGGAATAGATTTTTACTCCGTCTAGATACTCCCGGCGTTGCCGTTCGAGATTCTAGAAGGCTGAGCTGAACCTCTCTATTGGCGCTGCCCCTGGCGTCCAAATTTATGTATCGCGCCTTTTCGGAGACCCGGCACGCTCCATCAAAGCACCCTGTTCTTCTTTTCGAATTTCAAAGAGCAGTTATCGTCAATCTTTAAAGCTGATCGACCATCGATTAGAGTTAAGTGGATTGGTTCGCCAAAACTGCTCTCCGTAATACGCTATCAGAAGACTTTACTCGAACCAGGGACTGTTTAGTTATAAATTTGAAACTTATAAATGTCTCGCGACCAATATTTATAATTTGGCCATTCATTTTGTTATCTACGAACGCGCTGATATCAACTGAAACATAAATCTGTCGGGCAACACTGTCATTTGTTTCAAACATGGAGATTCGAAGACTACCGATGATTTTTCAAAAGACCCTATGACAGATGATTAATATGGCTTACATATAACTAACGACGTAAGTATATATTTCATATAAATATATTGCCTTACACTAATTTAAAGAAAAACGTTAAATGCATTGAATATTTAGCCAAAGAATATAAAGCCCCAGGAATGGAAGGATTGATATTATTGGCCGCGTGTTTTAGTTTCGCTAGAAACTTTCGGCAAAGCAAATCAGAGTAACCGGAAACGGTTAACGCAACCCGGTTTCTCTTTAAAAACGAGAGGCGCAAAAGTTCCACTAGACGGAGCTACACCTTCCATTCCTGGGGCTTTATATTCTTTGTTTTAGCTATTCATGGCTTATACGTCAAAATAGCAAGACAACCCTGTTTCTAAATAATATGTCAGCTTGAAGCAACAAACACAGTACCCCACACAAGGAGAACGCAACCCGTGAAAAGTCGTGCATTTTCTCGCGTACAGTTTTCATTGGCTAGACGCTTTAGCGCCTGCTGCCGTCGGAAGGGGAAAATTCGGAAATTGTCTTCCCCCTTTCCGTAAAACGTTCAGCGTAAAGGCTCGTCCAATGAAATTTGAACACATTCCTGCGTTAGCGTGTTTAAAGGCTATCTGCGTTCTCCTTGTGTTTGTTGCTCCTAGATGTAAGCAAATACTAAAGATTGGACAGAAAAATTTTCATTTCTCTACGTAAATTAGCACGATAATTTATCTTTTCGAGCTTGAGTTTCAAGTCCGTAAGTTGTGAGATCTTTGTATCTGTGTGAACGCTCGTATTAAAATTAAGCCGCAAAAAGAAACAATCTAACGCCATCTACTGGAAAGTTAATGAAGTTCCGAGTATGTTTATTAATGATAAATGATTTGTAGGCATAGGACACATTGATTTAGAGTATAAAGCCTTCTACCAAAAAAAATGAAAATCGTTGAAGCCCGTCGCTTTTTTGGGCACTCGGCGACCGATATATCAATAACTGCAGCGAAGTGCTTTCGGCCGTCCTAGACACTTCTAACACGGTAATAAAAACAAATACTCTCGAAGTCTTTCTCGAGAACAATCTATCAATAAACCGACCCCACTGCCTAGTTGGTTCGAAATATACCTGAGATTCATCCTACAAAGAATCCCCCCGGGTCTAGCCCCTTCGTAAAAATCAACACTAGAACTACGATTTCAAAATAGTTTTAAAATTCCGGTAGTTGTTCCTCCTATATTTCTTATTATTTCTCTAATATATCCGATAATTGTCAATATTTCTCTAATATCTCCGATAATTACAATTTTTCTCTAATATCTCCGATAATTGTCAAGATTTCTGTAATATATCCGATAATTGTCAAGATTTCTCTAATATATCCGATAATTGTCAAGATTTCTCTAATATATCCGATAATTTTCAATAATTCTCTAATATATCCGATAATTGTCAAAATTTCTCTAATATATCCGATAATTTTCAATAATTCTCTAATATATCCGATAATTTTCAATAATTCTCTAATATATCCGATAATTGTCAATATGTCTCTAATATCTCAAGACTTCTCTAATATCTCCGATATTTCTCAAGATTTATCTAAAATCTCCGATAATGGTCAATATTTCTCTAATATATCCGATAATTGTCAAGTTTCTCTAATATATCCGATAACTGTCAATATTTCTCTAATATATCCGATAATTGCCAAGTTTCTCTAATATATCCGATAATTGTTAAGATTTCTCGTATATATCCGATAATTGTCAAGAGTTCTCTAATATCTCCGATATTTCTCAAGATTTATCTAAAATCTTCGATAATTGTCAATATTTCTCTAATATATCCGATAATTGTCAAGTTTCTCTGATATATCCGATAATTGTCAATATTTCTCTAATATATCCGATAATTGTCAAGTTTCTCTAATATATCCGATAATTGTCAAGATTTCTCTTATATATCCGATAATTGTCAAGTTTCTCTAATATATCCGATAATTGTCAAGATTTCTCTTATATATCCGATAATTGTCAAGTTTCTCTAACATATCCGATAATTGTCAATATTTCTCTAATACATCCGATAATTGTCAAGTTTCTCTAATATATCCGATAATTGTCAAGTTTCTCTAATATATCCGATAATTGTCAATATTTCTCTAATATATCCGATAATTGTCAAGTTTCTCTAATATATCCGATAATTGTCAAGTTTCTCTAATATATCCGATAATTGTCAAGTTTCTCTAATATATCCGATAATTGTCAATATTTCTCTAATATATCCGATAATTGTCAAGTTTCTCTAATATATCCGATAATTGTCAAGATTTCTCTTATATATCCGATAATTGTCAAGAGTTCTCTAATATCTCCGATATCTCTCAAGACTTCTCTAATATCTCCGATATTTTTCAAGATTTATCTAAAATCTCCGATATTTCTCAAGTATTTCCGATTTTTCCCAAATATTTCCGATGTTTACCAAATATTTCCGATGTTTACCAAACATTACCGATGTTTACCAAACATTACCGATGTTTACCAAACATTACCGATGTTTACCAAACATTACCGATGTTTACCAAACATTACCGATGTTTACCAAATATTTCTGAAATTTCTCAAAATTTCCCATATTTCTCAACTATTTCCGATAATTCTGTAAATAAATATTAAATCTTCTAGAGATTAAAAATTTGTGAAGACATAACAGCCGTATCGTTGTTGAGCCGCTGCTTAGCGCAGCCCAATTTCTGAAGTCCCGATAGGCTTGCTAATAAATAGTGCAGCCATGCAGGATTATAAGATTGGCGCCACTTTTGAGTCTGCCTCGAGCTAGTCGCCACGACCGCGTGGGATCGGCTCATTCAATAAATTTTACGCCAGGGGTGCTCAATGATCGAATCCAAAAATAAATTAATATTTCATACAAGAAAGCTATTACCTTGTAGCGATTAAATTGATTAAAATAAATATATTATTATTGAAGATCCTCAACCCCTTTGGCGGGGTGGAACATCTTTCCCTTTACAGGCAATCCAATCGAATAACTTATTTTGTTGTCCAAATTTCCTGCTAATGGCTTACGTATTAAAGCAGGGTTTAGACGATTAATGACAACCCCATTTCGCTGATGTTTCCCGGTTTTCCCACGGATATTTCCAGCTGCAGGATTACCACAATTAAAACTAAGATTAATTAAGCGAAATACATTCTTGTTATAATATATAAAAGAAGTAATAAAGTCAAATATTTGTGGAAAAACGTAAATACATTTTGTACAAGAAAACTTCTTGATGTAATTTTGTACTCATTACGGAAAACTTTCTGAACTCTCATAAACTTCCCTGATTTCCCGGATTTTTACTAAAAAATGGGAATTTCCCTGATTTCCCGAATTTTTACTAAAAAAATGGGATTTTCCCTGATATTGCACGTTTTCAAGGTTTTCCCGGTCTGTTTGAAGTGGGGTTCGTACGAAATTTTCGGATTTGAAATCCCTGACTTATCCAGGTTATCCCTGACCATTTTCTGGTAATATCCCTAACCTTTTTGGTAATTTTTCATAGGTAAAAGTACAAAGTGAAACAATTTTTTTAAATATCTCAAACTCTCTCGGGAAAAGGTGCCGGACATGAGCGCCCAAGAGAAGATACCTAATTTTTATCTGCGATGCAAAGTTTGTTGACTAATAAAATCCATGACAGTCTGACTTATCCTTGACTTTTTACGATATTATTCAAATCCCTGACTTATGCCTGACTTTTTTCCACAATTTGAGAATCCCTGACTTATCCAGGTTGTCAAGGATATCCAGGTTCCGTACGAACCCTATGGACCCTGTAAAGTTACTCTCACTATCGGAGAAAAAGAACGAACGAACAGTTTCCACCTCTTATGACGTAATAAAGAGAAAAGGGAAGCACTCACCGCCTCTGACGCGGACATTCCTGCTGCCGGTGACGCCAACGCTGTTATACGCCAGACACCGGTAAGTGGCGGCGTGGATGTCTTGGCGGTAGTCGTCGGACTTGAAGGGCGGGAAGACCAGGGCGCCGTCCTGTCGCACGTGCCGCAGTCCGGGGACGTCGATGGCGGCCTGTTTCACGAATCCGGCAGCCGGCCCTTCGGCCACGACCCAGCTGACCACGGGCGCCGGGTTGCCCTGCGCCGAGCACGGAATGACCGCTCCGGTCGTGTTGGCGAAGTCCACGGACACTGGCGGCTCTTGGATGAAGTAGGGCGCTTGGTGCGATTCGGACATACCTACACGGAAAACAGAAATTGCATTAAGATTGGCCAATTTTGTGTTCTATACTTTCTATTATTTTCTAAGACGGAAAAGCAACTAATCCGGTTAAAGGTTATCACTTTCGCCGGGTTCGATTACTGGGTTCAGTTTGCTAGTTAAAGTGGTTTTTCCCCAAATTCTTCTCTTTTACAATAAGACTTGTTAAGGTGAACGGTAATAGTAAGTTGGGCTTTCAACCATCCTCCTACGCACCTGATTTAAGGGTTTTAAAAGTCACTAGATGATTTGAGCCTAAGGCGGTGCCTTGGGTATTAGCCTAGCTGTTTTTTTTTTGGTTTTTTAATTAACATAAATAATAATTTGTATTCGTTAATTTTGAAACTTATATACATTATTCAAAGGCCAAGCCACGTACAACGGACAAAATAATTAGTTACAAATTTCAGTATTTGTAACAAAATAAGAGAAACGAAATGCGTTTAAATCGAGGGTCGTGACATTGAAAATTGACATTTCGACCTTCAACATATTTTATTTTTTAGTTGTTAATTTTCGCACCCCTCTTTTAAAGGGAAAATAACCTCAGATACCTTCTTTTAAAGGGAAAATAACCTCAGATACCTTCTTTTAAAGGGAAAATAACCTCAGATACCTTCTTTTAAAGGGAAAATAACCTCAGATACCTTCTTTTAAAGGGAAAATAACCTCAGATACCTTCTTTTAAAGGGAATATAACCTCAAATACCTTCTTTTAAAGGGAATATAACCTCAGATACCTTCTTTTAAAGGGAATATAACCTCAGATACCTTCTTTTAAAGGGAAAATAACCTCAGATACCTTCTTTTAAAGGGAAAATAACCTCAGATACCTTCTTTTAAAGGGAAAATAACCTCAGATACCTTCTTTTAAAGGGAAAATAACCTCAGATACCTTCTTTTAAATTTAATATAACCTCAAATACCTTCTTTTAAAGGGAATATAACCTCAGATACCTTCTTTTAAAGGGAATATAACCTCAAATACCTTCTTTTAAAGGGAATATAACCTCAGATACCTTCTTTTAAAGGGAAAATAACCTCAAATACCTTCTTTTAAAGGTAATATAACCTCAGATACCTTCTTTTAAAGGGAAAATAACCTCAAATACCTTCTTTTAAAGGTAATATAACCTCAGATACCTTCTTTTAAAGGGAAAATAACCTCAGATACCTTCTTTTAAAGGGAAAATAACCTCAGATACCTTCTTTTAAAGGGAAAATAACCTCAGATACCTTCTTTTAAAGGGAATATAACCTCAAATACCTTCTTTTAAAGGGAATATAACCTCAGATACCTTCTTTTAAAGGGAATATAACCTCAAATACCTTCTTTTAAAGGGAATATAACCTCAGATACCTTCTTTTAAAGGGAAAATAACCTCAAATACCTTCTTTTAAAGGGAATATAACCTCAGATACCTTCTTTTAAAGGGAAAATAACCTCAAATACCTTCTTTTAAAGGGAATATAACCTCAGATACCTTCTTTTAAAGGGAATATAACCTCAAACACCTTCTTTTAAAGGGAATATAACCTCAGATACCTTCTTTTAAAGGGAAAATAACCTCAGATACCTTCTTTTAAAGGGAAAATAACCTCAGATACCTTCTTTTAAAGGGAAAATAACCTCAGATACCTTCTTTTAAAGGGAATATAACCTCAAATACCTTCTTTTAAAGGGAATATAACCTCAGATACCTTTTTTTAAAGGGAAAATAACCTCAAATACCTTCTTTTAAAGGGAATATAACCTCAGATACCTTCTTTTAAAGGGAATATAACCTCAAACACCTTCTTTTAAAGGGAATATAACCTCAGATACCTTCTTTTAAAGGGAAAATAACCTCAGATACCTTCTTTTAAAGGGAAAATAACCTCAGATACCTTCTTTTAAAGGGAATATAACCTCAGATGCCTTCTTTTAAAGGGAAAATAACCTCAGATACCTTCTTTTAAAGGGAAAATAACCTCAGATACCTTCTTTTAAAGGGAATATAACCTCAAATACCTTCTTTTAAAGGGAATATAACCTCAGATACCTTCTTTTAAAGGGAATATAACCTCAAATACCTTCTTTTAAAGGGAATATAACCTCAGATACCTTCTTTTAAAGGGAAAATAACCTCAAATACCTTCTTTTAAAGGGAATATAACCTCAGATACCTTCTTTTAAAGGGAATATAACCTCAAACACCTTCTTTTAAAGGGAATATAACCTCAGATACCTTCTTTTAAAGGGAAAATAACCTCAGATACCTTCTTTTAAAGGGAAAATAACCTCAGATACCTTCTTTTAAAGGGAAAATAACCTCAGATACCTTCTTTTAAAGGGAATATAACCTCAAATACCTTCTTTTAAAGGGAATATAACCTCAGATACCTTCTTTTAAAGGGAATATAACCTCAAATACCTTCTTTTAAAGGGAATATAACCTCAGATACCTTCTTTTAAAGGGAAAATAACCTCAAATACCTTCTTTTAAAGGGAATATAACCTCAGATACCTTCTTTTAAAGGGAAAATAACCTCAAATACCTTCTTTTAAAGGGAATGAAACCTCAGGTATTTGGTGTGGAACACCAACGTTTGCCGCTCTTGCCTTGGCTTTAGAAATGTTTGGCGCCATTGTACAGGGAAATTTGAAAAAATTAAAGGGGTCTTCTTTAAAGACTGCTTTGGAAGTTATATTCACTTTAAACGCTACAAAGTTGTGATTTCAATTTCGTTGCCGATACGAATACATAGTTTGCACCTAAGGGAGGAGCCTATGGTCTCCATGGAAACCGGGAGGGGAGATCTAAAATGTAATTCATTTCGCGCGTAGCTACCAAATAGGTAGCCATTTTGTTGGTTATCTCATCGAAGCGAAAAAACGAATGAAAATTAGATTTATGCTTTAAAATTTTTAAATTAATATCGTTCTGGGCCCTAAGATAAACCAGATAAGATTTAAAACCCAAGTTATTTAAATAAAAAAGCAAATGACGACCAGAATATCTACGAAACGAAGTTGGAAAGTTTATAAAAAAGCAGTTTTTTGGGTAAACGACAGTATACTAGATAATCCTGTAATAGAAGACGGAAATTTGCAAAGGCACTAGCGCCATTTTGTTGGTTAATTACAGTGTCTAGCATTAAGCACGCTTTGTTGATTAGCTCAGCAAAAAATGCCTTCACTAATAATATTGTGTGTCATACTAATGATAAAAGAGCGTACACCCTAACGATAAACCCAGTAGTCTATAATTACGTTGCATAAGCGTGTTCGTTTGTCGAAATAATTAATGAAAGCTACCGGAACTGACGTAGTATTGACGTCATATCGAGAACATAGAGAAACAAGCGAGCAAATAACGGAACTAAAAAAAATGAAAACGTGCAGGTCCTACAGCTAAGTATCCAAAAGGGGCTTGAAATACAAGTTCGGTCCAGCTCCGCTTTTGGCGCTATCGTAAACCTAGCTTAAGCCTTGGCACGGCACTAGGCAAAAATCACGAATTAGGCCTGTGAAAATGTAACACTCGAAAGATAATGAACAGACACACACTTCCAACGCCGCCGAGTGATTTACTTTTCGGCGCGCTGCCGATAAATTTTGATCCCGCCGCCGAATATTTCTTCTAAATTTCCTAAAAGGGGGGGGGGGGGGGGGACTTTTACACCTTCGCGCCGCCGCCACCACAGCTTAAAAAAATTAACGCCGCCGAGAATTTCTGGAAAACCATAGCTCGGCGCCACCGCAGGGTTATTTTCGTGAAACGCCGCCGCCGACCCAAAACAAATCGGCACAATGCTATACTTATTCCAAGTATAATAACGAACTTATGATAGAACTTATTGGGAACTTTTTATTTTATTGGGTGGGGCATGAATGGATTCAAGTTGCAGAGAACTGTAGCTTCTGTTGTGTCTTGCCCGTTACTGACAAAAGGGGAAAGATTCCGCGAACAAAGCCTGAAGGGCGTGGTTTTCCTTCCGCGAATCAGGAGCATAGCTGCACACCAAGACTTGGTCTCGGGCTCAGTCTCACCAAAATTTTTGTTTGTCCTTAGTCTCGTCTCGGTCTCACAATAATTTCCCCAAAAACACGAGAGCTCGTCTCGGGCTCATACGTTTTTTTCCTAAACACGAGAGCTCGTCTCGGGCTCATCAATATTTTTTTTATACACGAGAGATCGTCTCAGGCTCATCAATATTTTTCCTAAACACGAGAGCTCGTCTCGGGCTCATCAATATTTTTTTTATACACGAGAGCTCGTCTCAGGCTCATCAATATTTTTCCTAAACACGAGAGCTCGTCTCGGGCTCATCAATATTTTTTTTATACACGAGAGCTCGTCTCGGGCTCATCAATATTTTTTTTAAACACGAGAGGTCGTCTCGGGCTCATATTTTTATCTTCTAAACACAAGAGCTCGTCTCGAACTCACAATTCCTCTCCCTAAACATTTGAGCTTGTCTCGGGCTCATACTTATTTATGTTACTAACAAGGGCTCGTGTCAGTCTCATAAGAATTTGCGTAACTCGCGGGGCTCATTTCAGTCTGTTAATATCTTTTTGAAGTTTTAATATATTTTTTTTTATATTGATATATAAATCCTAAGTCAAACGAAGCAGCCGGGCGACCAGGTTTGGTATTCTCTTCACAATTGAGTGAAATCACGTTTCCGTATTAACCTAGTATTCTCACATATTCTCTGTTCACTTGTATATGTTCTTGGTAGATGCGAATCATTGAAACTATTCTTAGAAAATAAAAATTATAAAAATAATATAAAACTTGCCTATACAGGATGTTAACTAAAACGATACAGAGCCAATTACTCAAAATGTGTTTTATGTACGAATTTGAAATTTGCAGGTTACATAGAGGGTGCAGCAGCCTGCAGGGGGACAAATGACTCAGAAAGATTGATAACATTTTAATTCAGGGTTGGCAAGACCCAGCCAGACTGGTTTAATCCACTTTTTTTATTTAAAAAATTAGTGTTGTAAGTCGGAAAATTTTCCGAAAAAAAGTTTTAATTCCATGATTAGTCTCATATATTGTTTACAAATTTAAGTAAAGCGGAATTTTTGCCTAATTTTTTCGTATCTAAACGTAAATATAAACCTCTATAGACTAGTTTAAACTGATTAACAATGTAACACTATTAAGGTTTCGTAGTATGTTTATATCGATAAATATTTTAAATCATTAAAACCCTTTAAAAAGTAATTTATGTTTATTTTTTTTATTTTTCCGATTTTATTTTAAATTAACAACACTAAAAAAATACTGAGAAATGAATTAGAAATATTAAAAATTTGAAATAATATTTATTTCATATAAAAAATGCAGAATAAAATATTCTGCATTTTTAATTACAAAACGTAACTAAAACTTAACTTTCCCTTTTTGTCGTCTGCTACGTCGTCTCACGAAGTAATGAGGGCTAGATATAAGCAATTGGGGGATCTTAAAATTCATTTGCACGTGAAAACACGCCGCCATGTTAGAGTGTAAAAGCAGGTTAATAAGCCCGCTATACCTCACAATGTAAAGGTAGTGTACGCGCAAAAACGTTTTGAAATCGGTCAATTGTAGCATTTTCGAAGTAATGAGGGCTAGATATAAGCAATTTGATCATTTTTATTAGTGTGTTTAACCGGTTTAAAAAGCTTTAGTCCCATTCGACCGAAATCCCATTCGACCGAAGGAGTTTTTGAGGTGTCCCATTCGACCGAATTCCGCCGAAACGTGCGGTTTTTATGTGTCCCATTCGACCGAACGCTGCTATATAAATTGGCTTTTGCTATGTTTTCAGTTTAGTTACTGAAGTCGTTTGCAATGGAGCGGAAAATAAAATGTAATGGGCATGAATTATATTTTTATCTTCACCTAGTCAAGAAAAGTAACTGAACCAAAACTGAAATAGTAAACTTAACCAACTCTAACCTAACCTAACCTAACCTAACCTAACCTAACCTAAACATAGATCTTCGATAGTACATACCTTATAAATAAAATACCAAATCACCCCGCCAATTGGGCTACATTTTAAAATTCTTTCGGTCGAATGGGATTCGGTCAAATGGGATTTCGGTCGAATGGGAATAAACGGTTTAAAACATCGGTTACATCTGCTTTAATTCAATTACATATCTGGCAAACCTGCAAACCAGGTTGCTTGGTCGAATAAGGAGGTATTTAATGAGAAATCTTACGCCGCTGGAGCTTGGAATTTATAGAATGGGCTACTCAAAACAAAATACGAATTCGATATTTAAAATTCAATAAACGTTAATGAAAGATAGGAAATAGTTATTAGTTGAAGTGAAGCTTAATTAATACCCGAAACGTACTAGACTACACTGAATTAAACTAGAGTAAGTGGCTCGCGTGGCATAACGGGCTTGCCACCCCCCTCCTACGCATTGTAACCCGGCCACCTGTTTAAAAGCATTATAAGTCGCTAGGCTAGGGTGGTGCTTTGTGTATTAGCCTAGCTGATTATTAAAATACTACGTCGTGACGAAACCCGATTTTTAAAACTCAACCTGCGACCTGAGATATTTGAAGGAACAGGCTACGCTGAATAAGGTTCATGTTACTCGGAAGTAAAAGCAATGAAGTGCGAAGAATTTGGTAGTGGCAATCTCACTTGACGCCAGAACTAAAAACTTGTTAAAACCTCACGTGCATCACGCGACTCAAATTTAAAATCCTCTTTTGCTGTTTATGATGTGGGGGAAAATCTATGAGCCTCAAAAGTAAGCGCTACCTTCGTTCCAAAACCGGGTAACACGACTTAAGCGAATTTCCCTTTTACTCGCGTTTTCCGAAAGAAAACTTAAATCTTTATTTATAGTAAAAAAATTAAAAATACTGCCATCTAGGAGAAACAAACACAGCACCCTACACAAGGAGAACGCAACCCGTCCAAAGTCGTGCATTTTCTTGTGTACATTTTTCAGTGGCGTAGACAAGGAAGGGGTTTCCTGGTACCGCCCCCCCCCCTTGTGCCTACCTTTGACTGTGCTAAATTTCCACCCCCTTCTCGACCCCCCTCTTAATATTAACATATTTCGACCCCCCCCCCCCTTTGACGAATTTCTGGCTACGCCACTGACATTTTATATTGGTTCCTGCTGCCTTCGGAAGGGGAAAATTCGGAAATAGACCCATGTTGAAAGTTGGGGGGCCGAAAATTAACATATTTACCTGGCAACTCAGCATTTGGACGGAACATCCGTTTCCTTACTTCCGCCTGTATATTTCAATGGCGGTCACGTGGTTCAAAACGTCAAAAACAGGATGTTCCGTCCAAAGGTCTCACTTAAGCCTCGTCTGCGGCCCCTCTTTTGTTATGGGTCTATTGTCTTCCCCCTTTCCGTAAAACGGGCAGCATAAAGGCTCATCCAATGAAATTTGTAAACAACACTGCGTTAGCGTGTTTAAAGGCTAGCTGCATTCTCCTGGTGTTTGTTGCTCCTAGCTCACATATTTATCGACTTTATATCATTTTAAAAAAAAAATATTTTGCATTTTAATATTTGTTTTAAAATTTAACTATTCAAATTGAATGTTTTGAGATACCTGATTTTGGAACTAAGGTAGTGTAATATATTAAAATTCACGCGATTAAAGAAACTCAAATTTTTATTATTTGTATTTAACAGCATCACAAGTCTGTTATAAAAATTATTTTATTGATCTTTTCCATATAAAATACGTCATTAGTTGTAGGAAGATACTAATCACCCGAAAAGCGACACACTAATGGTCATAGGGTGACTTAAAACGACCACCCAATTATACCTAAAACCAATGATTTAATTCATATATTTTTCCATGTCTAATTCTATTTATAATTGAAACAAATTATTCAAATTTAATACCCCACGTTCAAACGATTAAAATTGTATAATTTTTTCCGGCTAATTTGCGTGGGTAAAACCTTGATAGATTATTTCCACGGATCCGTTCCGAGCTGATCTTCGTAAATCAAGCGATATAAGCGCCCCCTGGTAATAAACCGAGAGGAAATATTTTTAATTGGAAAATTACCCTGTTTAATGAAACTCGAAACGGAGACAGGACTAACACAACACATGCCCACACCGAATATTAAATATCTCCGCGGTCTTCGCGAGTCCGTGCGCACTCCATATGGACCGAGTTAGAGAGGGAAATGGGCCTTTTACAAACTGCCGTTCACTCCGGGAAATTAATAACAGCAATTAAACGTATATTACCGCGGGCGACTGAACCATTTGTCATTTAATAATGGCCGCGTTCTGAACCCGTTAAGTATACGCTGGATATGAACTCCGTTAGGCTTAGCAGTATTCGCCAATGACTGGCGGTTGCACGTTGATCATTTTTCTTGCCCGAGTTCGCTCCAAATTGGGAGCGCGTGCTCTTGCAGGTATTCCTCATATTGATATAAATAATTCATAGATGCGGCCCCTTAATACTGTCATTATATCGCGAAGGGAGAGTTTGTGTTGTTATAGAATTATTGGAAACAATGGAGAGTTTAAGTTCTGAGCTAAAAAGCGGACGGGGACACGAGCAAAATGGTACGCTGTTGTTAGGCCTAACGGCCAAGATATTATAGTTTATATTTTATACGCGTTTCAAATTGCACTCAAACTCTTCGTGTCCCGTATTTGAAGTATAGATTTAAAAGCTTTTCAAGTTTCTAGCTATTTATAACCAGCTGATTTCTGGTTAATTAAACTAGCTTTATTTATAAGGGTAGCGCATTATACCTTCTCGAAATGATGTGGTTTTAGTATTGCCAGAAGTAAATGAACAGCAATAAAGCCACCTCCTCCGTTAGCAGAGAGGAACCGATTACACATTTATGGTTTTAAATCTTATTTTATATACCTTCTTTATTTTAATTTTGTGTTTAGTGCTATTTTTGTTAAATTTATTCTTCAATGCCTATTTTATATTCAATTTAGTTTTTTGTCAAATTTTTATTAAATTTCGTTTTTTCGTTCAATTCATTTTTTGTTAAATTTCGTTTTTGTTCAATCCATTTTTGTTCAATCCAACATTTTTTTATATCCACCTTTAGTTAAATCCGCCTTTAGATAAGTCCAACTTTTTGTTAAACCGACCTTTTGATTAATCCACTTTTAGTTTAGTCCAATCTTTTGATAAATTCACCTATAGTTAAATTTTTTGTTCAATTTTGTTTTTTGTGTAATATTTTTTGTTCAATTTGGTTTTTGGTTTAATATTATTTTGTTCAATTTTGTTTATTGTTTAATATTTTTTGTTCAATTAGTTTTTTGTGTAATATTTTTTGTTCAATTTGGTTTTTGGTTTAATATTATTTTGGTCAATTTTGTTTATTGTTTAATATTTTTTGTTCAATTGGTTTTTGGTTTAATATTATTTTGTTCAATTTTTTTATTGTTTAATATTTTTTGTTCAATTGGTTTTTTGTGTAATATTTTTTGTTCAATTTGGTTTTTGGTTTAATATTATTTTGTTCAATTGGTTTTTTGTGTAATATTTTTTGTTCAATTTGGTTTTTGGTTTAATATTATTTTGTTCAATTTTGTTTATTGTTTAATATTTTTTCTTTAATCGAGAATTTTAGTTAAATCCCGGTTTTGTGAAAAGTATATTATCTTCTAATCAAGCTTTTCCGTTCAATCCCATTTCTTCCAAGGAATTGCATGGGAAAAAGCTACCCAGCTGTCTTTTTATAACCGGAGTTCATTTACTTTTGAAGCGAGAGTTGTTTGAGTTTCAGCGACTATTAAAACTTTGGGAATTACATTCGAAACGTTTAAACGAAATTGCTTTAAAAAGTGGGGCTGTGCCGTTTAATCACAGTAAGAGTTCGCCAACGGCTTTTAAATTATTGACAGAGTTAATAAAAGTTTCCAGAACTCGGCCTCGAATGAACAACAGAAGGACGAGAGCGATTGTTTCGAACTCTTTATAACGTTGAACAAAACCACAATAAAAGAAAAAACGGAAATTTTTATTGTAATCTTACATCAAACGATATTAAAAAAATGTTTTATTTTATAACATTTTATTTTATTTTTTGAACTAAAAGTTTAGGAACATTAAAATGGGATATATCTGAAAATCACATTGCACAAAATAAGAGGATCAGACCGAAAAGGGGGATCAGACCGAAAAAAGGAGGATCAGACCGAAAAAGGGGGATCAGACCTTAAAAAGGAGGATCAGACCGAAAAAGGAGGATCAGACCGAAAAGGGGATTCGACCGAAAATAGGAGATCTGACCAAAAAGGGAAATCAGACCGAAAAGGGGGATCAGACCTTAAAAAGGAGGATCAGACCGAAAAAGGAGATCTGACCGAAAAAAGGGGGATCAGACCGAAAAAGGGGGTTTCACCGAAAACAGATTTGACAAAAAACTGCTGAAAAAAATTAGAATTCGACCGAAAGTGGCCTTTTAACAAAACAATGGGATTTATCTGAAAAAAGAAAGATTTAACGAAAATTAAAGTTAACAAATAGAATCATAAATGTTAAATTTCTTGACCACGGTTTGTGATAATAGAGTTAAAATTGAGGAACACGGTTTCATGATGCTAGAAATATAGTGTAAGGAAATTCGAATTTACCATTTAAGTAAGTGATAAAACATAATTTGTGCGCAAAATAAAACGTTACATAGATAAATAAAGAATAAACCAATTCATTGAAAAATATCAAATTATATGCGATGTCAATTTGAAGAGAGATCTATTTACAATACAAACTCGGGTGGAATGGCAACAAAAGCAAATCGCGTGATTGCAGTGACCACGACAATATACAATATGCATATACGTAAACAAACCTTTTTAATCACAATTTTTTGTTGTCTCTTTCTCTTTCGTTTCATAATTGACGTTCCATAAAAATGTAAATCACGGCCAGGATCTGCATTATGGAGAGGTTGACGCACTACCCAATCTCGACATATAACTCGTTCGTCACAAGCGTACTCCGCTTCTGGTAGAAGTAAACGGAATGCGACCAATGGAAAATATACCCGCGTCTCCTCGCGCCATCTGACGACCAGCAGGGGCGACTAATATGTTTTCATTCTAATTTCACTAATTATTCAGGGTTCGTATAAAATTTCCGGAATTAAATTCCCTGACATTTCCAGGGTTTCCCTGACCAAATAGCCAAATTTTCCCTGACCATTTTTATAGCATAAATAATTATTTTAGGTAAAATCTTGAAAAATATTTATTATGTATATCTTGCAAAAATTTATTCGCCCTATTTTTTTATCATTTTAAAATTCCCTTACTTTTTAGGACCATTTTCAAATTACCTGACTTTTCGCTGACCTTTTGGAAACATTTTGGAATTCCCTGACGTTACCAGGTTTTCCAGATTTTCCAGGTCGTTTACGAACCTATAATACAGTCTGCGAAAATGCGGTGACTGAAGCGCCACCTACTATCGGAAAAGACAACTAATGAGTATGCAGTTTCCTTTTCTCGCGTGTGTTCAAAACTTTACTATCTGCTTTTGGAAAGCTACAGTACAGGGTTCATACAATATTTCAAAAACCATTTTCCCTGATATTTCCCTGACATTTTTGCTTTAAACAAATTTCACTGATATTTCCAGGTTTTCACTGATTTCCATGTTTGTATGAACCCTGCAGTAGATGGCGCTGCAATAAATACAGAAGTGTCCTCTTATGGTAGACTCAATTGAGGCTCCATCTATTGTTTCTTAATATTTTAATATATTATACATTTTTATTGATTATATTATAACAATTAATTAAGAATACAAAAATCATATTGATACCATAAAATAATTAATAGTTTCGGTATCAGTGAAAATTTATCTCGACCTAAAACAGACGACCTAGTTACACGCAAAAACAGGAGTGCGCTGACCCCTCCATAGAAAGATCCGTAGAATACCCGGGTGGCTGTCAATGAATACACGGGTTTCGGGAAATCCATAAACTGAACGCGGATAAATACTTAAGGGATTATAGTTCACTATACTATAAAAAGGACATTATTGAAGTTCAGTAATAATTTAAATGATGTATCGTTTTTTCGCTTTTGCATGTTTACAAAATTAATTTTTAATATTCGCGGCGTTTTAAAAAGTTTTTGAATCTCTGTTCGATGAAAACAAGATGTCCCGGACATTTGAATGCGCACAAGCCATCCGGTGTCTTCCGTGTATCGAGAAAATAACTATTTACCAAAAGAATACATCAACAACCAGACGGGGTTAGTAGTAACTTCGTATAACACGCCCTCTTATGGGCTTTTGAAATTCCAACCGCCGCGCCGTAAACTAATTTTAAGTCTTTATAATGAGTGTTGTCAAAGATGCATACAGGATAACAGGTAAATTTACTCCGCCTACACCGTACAAAATTTCCGGAATTAAATTCCCTGACATTTCCAGGTTTTCCCCGACCAAATTGCCAAAAAATTCCCTGACCATTTTTGTAAAAGAAATGAATGGTTTGAGATAAAATCTTGAAATAAATTTATTATGTATTTTGATACATCTTTCAAAAATTTATTTGCCCGATTTTATATTGGGATAAATTTAAAATTCCCTTACTTATTTGGACCATTTTAAAATGACCTTACTTTTCCCTGAATTATAAAATTCTCACTTAGGCAGCCGAAGATGGCGCCACAATAAATAATGAAGTGGTATATTTGATAAAAACACTAATGTTTATTTCGTAAAATTGAAGTTTTAAATTTCTTAAGTAAAAAATATACTGACCACCTTGATCAGTAATATTGGCTAGTCCATTTCAGTTGAAAACATATTGGTTGACCATTCGAAGGAAGGATTGGTTCGTCCAGGATCCCCCAGGGAGCGCCACGGCCATTGAACTATCGCATTACCTCGTTGTAAACTTATCAAGTTACCTTTTCACTTTGGACAAATAAAACCCAAATGGAGAAAGTGGACCTTACTATTAATCAACGCTGAAACGTCAGGTTCGCTACGACCGAGTTTAAAATTTTTGTCACGCGTCATTCCAGAAAACGGGAGAGTGAGTTACCCCCATTTCCTGCCCCCTCCTTTTTCAGGAAATTCAATTGTCTGCTAAAACGCAGTAACTCAAAAGTTTTGAAAACATGAAATGGGCATTTATGAAAAGAGTGATTTTAAGAAATTGATTTTTAAAAAATATTTTTTTGCTAAGAGAGTAACGTTGCAAATAGGTATATTTTTGGGTGAAATTTTTAATTAACTACAGGTTATATTCTACATGGTGTTTCAAAAGGTTTTGCAAAAATTTTAAGGAGTTGTAGGGGGTGAGTTGAGAAGTATGCCTGTTTTTTTTCTCTACTTTTCCTACGATGAGTTAAAAGAGCGCGAGAGAGCTACAAAGTGTGGTCTACTAGCCCCTGGAAGTAAGCTGCAGCCAGAGCAAAACCAAGCAGCCGGGAAATGCGAACATTAAGGTTTGGGTTCGTGTGAAAGGTGAAAAAGGATTTTGTAAACCAATCGAGGTAACCAGCGTACAAAAGTAAACTTAAACAGTATTTAAAGTCGTGATTTCTCGCAAATTGATCGTACGTTTTTGGACGATTATGGATTCGAGTAACAAGCACTAAATAAGAATTTATCTAAGCAACAAGTAAAATGTAAATTTTCCTAAAACCTTTCATTATTAATTTTCTCAAAACAATATTTATTAATTTTCCTAAAACCTTTCATTATTAATTTTCCTAAAACCTTTCATTATTAATTTTCCTAAAACCTTTCATTATTAATTTTCTCAAAATAATGTTTATTAATTTTCTTAAAACCTTTCATTATTAATTTTCTCAAAATAATGTTTATTAATTTTGTCAAAACAATATTTATTAATTTTCTCAAAATAATGATTATTAATTTTCTCAAAACAATATTGATTAATTTTCTCAAAACAATATTTATTAATTTTCTCAAAACAATATTGATTAATTTTCTCAAAACAATATTTATTAATTTTCTCAAAACAATATTGATTAATTTTCTCAAAACAATATTTATTAATTTTCTCAAAACAATATTGATTAATTTTCTCAAAACAATATTTATTAATTTTCTCAAAACAATATTGATTAATTTTCTCAAAACAATATTTATTAATTTTCTCAAAACAATATTGATTAATTTTCTCAAAACAATATTGATTAATTTTCTCAAAACAATATTGATTAATTTTCTCAAAACAATATTTATTAATTTTCTCAAAACAATACTTAAAAAGGTTAATTATGAAACTTTCTAAAAAAAAACATTTATTATTAAATTTTATAAAAAAAAGTTTATTATTAAATTTTCTAAAAAAAAGTTTATTATTAAATTTTATAAAAAAACGTGTATATTTAAATTTATAAAAAAAACATTCATTATTAATTTTCGCAAACCGTTTCTTTATAGTTTCTCAAAAACTTTGAATATAAATTTACTCAGAAAGTTCTTTATTAAAGTTATTATTTTTCCAAAGTTTCCATTTTTTATTTTATCAAAAATTCGGA